>NW_024070195.1:22110054-22207592 GCF_014754425.2 Oryx dammah
TTGGTTTTGCCATACATTGACATGAATCCACCACGGGTGTACATGCGTTTTTTACTTTTTTAAAGTAAAGATGTTACTTTCAACATCTTTGCTTCCATCAAAGTCACTATATCTATTTCTTTCTTTGCATCTGCAATTTTGGCACTACACTACAAAATGTTAACCCACAAAAATATAAAGTGAAAATGAAATCGCTCAGTCGTGTTCGACACTTAGTGACCCCATGGACTACAGCCTTCCAGGCTCCTCCGTAAAGAGAACATGAAATGATGGACTGACCCAAATTTCTGAGCATCCTATTCTAGATTTTCTAATTTTATAGGGCATTTGTTTTTAATCTTGTCTGAGCACTAGTCTTTAGGAAAATATAATTCCATTTCTTTGGGAGGTGGCATAGCTGTGTCGGGGAAGACAATGGCACCCCACTCCAGTACTCTTGCCTGGAAAATCCCATGGATAGAGGAGCCTGGTAGCCTGCAGTCCATGGGGTCTCAAAGAGTCGGACAGGACTGAGCAACTTCACTTTCACTTTTCACTTTCACGCATTGGAGAAGGAAATGGCAACTCACTCCAGTGTTCTTGCCTGGAGAATCACAGGGATGGTAGAGCCTGGTGGGCTGCCGTCTATGGGGTCGCACAGAGTCGGACACGACTGAATCAACTTAGCAGCAGCAGCAGCAGCATAGCTGTGTGGCTTAAAAAAAATCCTATAGATGATTCCATTATATATCATCTTTTAAAAATGACATCAGAATAAATCTTGCTATGAGAAAATGAATTTGTTGATAAAATGGTTTTACTTTCTTAGACACACCTTTGTCTCTTAAACATAAGTATAGGAGATTCTCAGATTATAATTTCCTGATTTTTCAACCATTGATCTATACATTTAATTGTAGATAAGTAATTAGCATATTGATAACCTACTCTGTAGCATGAAATTAAAATATTTCTTCCAAGTTAGGAAAATTGTTTATTGATTCATCTAATGATATTTCTGTAAAATCTGTCAGCAGATTTTTATTCTCTGCTTTATCTCCAGTATCTATTTTAGTAGTGATAAAAAGTAGGGACTCAACATTTGTTGAAGACTGTAATTGCATACTTTCTAGTATTAAAATAATTATATACAGATGGCTAAAAAGCACATGAAAAATGCTCAGCATCACTCAGTATCAGAGTAATGCAAATCAAAACCACAGTGAGGTACCATCTCATGCCAGTCAGAATGGCTGCTATCAAAAAATCTACAGACAATAAATGCTGGAGAGGGTGCGGAGAACAGGGAACCCTCCTACACTGTTGGTGGGAATGCAAACTAGTACAGCCGCTATAGAGAACACTGTGGAGATTCCTTAAAAAACTGGAAATAGAACTGCCTTATGACCCAGCAATCCCACTGCTGGGCATACACACTGAGGAAACCAGAATTGAAAGAGACACGCATACCCCAATGTTCATTGCAGCACTGTTTGCAATAGCTAGGATATGGAAGCAACCTAGATGTCCATGAGCAGAGGAATGGATAAGAAAGCTGTGGTACATATACACAGTGGAATATTACTCAACCATTAAAAAGAATGCATTTGAACCTGTTCTAATGAGGTGGATGAAACTGGAACCTATTATACAGAGTGAAGTAAGTCAGAAAGAAAAACACCAATACAGTATATTAACACATATATATGGAATTTAGAAAGATGGTAATGACGACCCTATATGTGAGACAGCAAAAGAGACGCAGAGATAAAGAATAGTCTTTTAGACTCTGTGGGAGAAGGCGAGGGTGGGATGATTTGAGAGAATAGCATTGAAACATGTATATTATCATGTGTGAAATAGATCACCAGTCCAGGTTTGATGCATGAGACAGGGCGCTCAGGGCCAGTGCACTGGGATGACCCTGAAGGATGGGATGGGGAGGGAGGTGGGAGGGGAGTTCAGGATGTACAGGAACACATGTACACCCATGGCTGATTCATGTGAATGTATGGCAAAAACCACCACAATATTGTAAAGTAATTAGCTTCCAATTAAAATAAATTAATTACAAAATATAGAAAATATTCATTGAAAGATAGGCAAATCTCTGCATATACTGCAAAGATAAATAAGAACATCTTTTTTTTAAAAAATTGGGCTTGATATTGGACAAAGCATGTATATGTGTATTTGACTTGCAGTAGCTGTTACTCTTGTAAGGCTTGGAGGGCCGCACTCTGAAAAGGACATTCAGGGACAGCCTCTAGTGGACTGACAAATTCTATTATCTAGCTTTCGCAGATATATGGCCTCAGGGAGCAAAGCATAAGGCAGACTTGCACGTAGCCTTTCTCGATAAAACATCAAAGCATTCAAGCATAAAATACAGTTCCCACCACTCAAGCCATAACATAGCTTTGGTGAAACTCTAAAGGGAGTCTTATCATGAAACAACAGTCCTTGCTCCCAGAAACAGGTGGTCAGAAGGAAGCCTTTGAACGCCTCAAGGCCAGGCGTATAATCCTTCGTTATCCGTTCCCAGCCTTAACCCTTTGTTATGCTCGTTCCAGCTTTCAACCTTCATCATGAGTGGAGCAAATACATTCTCAGTATTTGCTTAAAGCCTTCCAGCTCCTCCACAACTCTATAAAATCCATCACTATTCAAGTATTGAGTATCACAGCATCTTCAAATTTAACCTATTTATGATATGGTTTTTGTTTAACAAATGAGGGAAAGCTCAGTTGGTAAAGAGTCCGCCTGCAATGCAGGAGGCCCCAGTTCGATCCCTGGGCTGGGAAGATACCCTGGAGAAGGGAAAGGCTAACCACTTCAGTATTCTGGCCTGGAGAATTCCACGGACTATATAATCCATGGGATCACAAAGAGATGGACATGACTGAATGATTTTCACTTCACTCAGTTATTTAAGAAAATTATTTATTTATTTATTTGGCTACATTGGGCAGCTTGTGGGATCTTAGTTTCCCAACCAGGGATCGAACCCACACCTACAGCAATGAAAGTGCAGACTCTTAACCACTGGCCTGCCAGGGAATTCCAAGAATGATTTTAAATGAAACCAATCATAGTCAAGATGACATTTCATCTTCTCTGTATGTTTGTGAATCTCTGAATTTTAAAAATGTATGTTTAGATTACAGTCTTTAAAAAAGAGACATGTTGAAAGAATTAATCACTTATCTGCTGTGTGAAGAACCTTAATATCTGTTTCCCACTCTGGATTTCTTAGTCCACCACTCCTCAAGTTGCAATGGTTAGTTTAGTTAGTAGGGTTGCTTTTATTTGGAACATTAAATCACTATGGATTTAATGGTCTGATTAAATCCAAGGATTTCCTGGTCTGAACCAGCCATTATAAACTGGCTGGGTGGTTAATTAGATCCAATCAGAGAAAAATATGGAGATGATCTTAGGAAAAGGGACTATGGAATAAAAGCTATTATATTGTGTTCTGTCTTTCCACCCTGAGAATAATTGAGTTTAGCAATTATGTTTTTATTGGGCATATTTTAGGTATTTGTTAACCTTACAAAAAGGTGTGATGGGTAAAAGATAGTTCATGGGTATGATATCTAAGAAAGTTGGTAATTTGATTTCTACATATTTTTAAAGCCCTGGGGATTGGTGACCCACAAAAGTAATTAAACATCATTATGATGCAGGTCAAGGTGAAGCATTCAGGAATTTCCTAGGATATGTTCTGCGAAAGCTTGGCATAGTCTGTTTATCTCATCTTTACTTGTGCTTCATTAAAAATAAAAACAAGCATTTAAATGAATGCTGAAAAGTTAATCCAGAAGAAAAATTTGAACACTGAAAGATTTATGATCACAGAAAATTTAAAAAATAATTTCAATTAATTTATGTATTTTTGCTGAGAAGAATAATAGTCAAAAGACTTGCAAAGGAACAAATATAATACATTACTGTAAAATTCTGGATGAGAAGAACAATGGAAATATGGCTTCAAGAAGAAATTTCCAACTGTTGAAGAGCTTGTTAATATATTCAAAAAAGATTTTTAAGACATTAAAAAACCTTTTATTACAGATACTTTCTAACGTACAAAAATAGAGTGAATAATACTATAACCCCATGGATCCATCATCTAGTTTTAAAAATTATCATCATATGGCTGTCTTGTGGTATGTTAAGAAAACCTCACAATATTATCATATTAAGTTAATTTGATTAATTTTTTTGTTTTATTTAAAAATTTTTATTTTTGAGGTAACATTGGTTTATAACATTATATAAGTTTCATGTGTACAATATTACATTTTGACTTTTATATACACTACAAAAGTATAGTTTCTATTCATCAGTTGATACGCCTTTACCCATTTTACCTTTCCCTTCTGGTAACCACCACTCTATTCTCTGGATCTATGTGTCTATTTTTGTTTGGTTTGGTTTCTTCATTTATTTTTATTTATTTATTCATTTTTTATTCCACATATGTGTGAAACCTTACAGTATAAGTTTTTCAACATTTGACTTATTTTACTTAGCATTACACCTTTAAGGTTCATTCATATTGTTGTAAGTGGCAAGATTTCATCTTTTTTATGGCTAAGTAGTATTCAGTCATATATTTATACATTTTCTTTATCCATTCATCCCTTGTTTGTGTATCTTGACTATTGTAAATAATGCTATGATGAACAGAGGATTGCATATATCTTCTCAAATTACTATTTTAGTATTCTCAGATAAATATTCAGAAGTTGAATAACTGAAACATATGGTATTTCTATTCTTAATTTTAAAAGGAATCTCCATTCTGTTTTCCATAATGGCTGTACCAATTTATATTCTCACCAACAATATATGAGGGTTTCCTTTTCTCCACATCCTCTCCAATACTTGTTACTTATGGCCTTTTTGATAATATGCACACTAATGGCTATGAGATGAATCTCATTGTGTTTTTTATTTGCATCTCTCTGATAACTAATGATGTTAAACATCTTTTCTTGTACCTATTGGCCATATGTTTGTCTTCTTTGGAAAAATGTCTATTCAGATATTCTGACCTTTAAAAATTTTTTAAATTTATTTTAATTGGAGGCTAATTACTTTACAATATTGTGGTGGTTTTTGCCAAACATCGACATGGATCAGCCATGAGTACACATGTGTCCCTCCATCCTGAATCCCCCTCCTGTCTCCCTCCCCACCCCATCCCTCTGTCTTGTCCCAGAGCACCAGCTTTGAGTGCCCTGCTTCATAGATCAAACTTGCACTGGTACTCTGACAATTTTTTAATCAGGTTTTGTTGTTGTGGTTAAGTTGTATGAGTTCTTTATATATTTTGCAAATATACATATGATTTGCAAAAATCTTCCATTTGCCAGGTTGTCTTTTACTTTAGTTGATTTCCTTTGCTGTGCAGAATCTTTTTGGTTTGATGTAATCCCATCTTTACTTTTGCTTTTGTTTTCCTTGCCTGAGGTCACATATCCAGAAAAATATTGCTAAGACCAATGTTACAGAACATACTGCCTATGCTTTCTTCTAGTAGTGTTATGGTTTCTGGTGTTACGTTGACTCTTTAAGTCATTTTGAGTTGATTTGTTGTATGGTGTAAGATAGTGGTCTAGTTTCTTTGCATGTTGATGTGCAGTTTTCCTAACAACATTTATTTTTTAAATTAAAAAAATATTTATTCATTTATTTATTGAAGTATAGTTGATTTACAATGTTGTGTTAGTTTCTGGTATATAGCAAAGCAATTTAGAATATATATGTATATACACACACACATACATATTCTTTTCCATTATGTTTTATTACAGAATATTGAAAATAGTTCCCTGTGCTATACAGTAGGACCTTGTTATCTGTTTTATATATATACGAGTTATATATACTAGTTTCTTTCTGCTAATTCCAAACTTGTAGTTTATCCCTCTCCCATTCCCTTTCCCCTTTGGTAGCCAAAGTTTGTTTTCTTTGTCTGTGAGTCTGTTTCTGTTTTGTAAATAAGTTCATCTGTATCTTGTTTTAGCTTCCACATATAAGTCCTATTTTATGGAGTTTGTCTTTTTCTGTCTGACTTTACTTAGTATGGTGATCTCTAGGTTTATCCATGTTGTTGCAAATGGCATCATTCAGTTCTTTTTTATGGCTGAGTGGCCAACACCATTTATTAAAGAGCCTATCGTTTTTATTTGAGATTTTTATTATTTCTTGAGGTAGGCCTATATTGCTATAAACTTCCCTCTCAAAACTACTTTTTCTGTATCCCAGTGATTTTGATGTGTCATATTTTCATTTTTGTGTGTCTTCAGGTATATTTTGCTTTCTTCTTTGATTTCTTTATTGACCAAGTAGTTGTTCAGTAGCATGTTTTTCAGTCTCCACATATTTGTGTGATATTTTGAGCTTTCTTCTTGTAGTTGTTTCCAGTTTCATACCATTATGATCACAAAAGATGCTTGATATGATTTCAGTCTTCTTAGTTTATTGAGACTTGTATCGCAGCGTATGGTCTATTCTTAAGCATTTTCCATGTACACCTGAAAAGAATGTGTATTATTCTGAATTTGGATTAAATGTTCTGTATAAATCTATTGAATCAACAGGTCTAACATTTCATTTAAGGCTGCCCTTTCCCTATTTTCTTTCGTCTGGATGATCTACCCATGGCTGTAAGTGGGATGTTAATGTTCCCTACTATTATTGTGGTCCTATCAATTTCTCCCTTTAAGTCTGTTAATAATTGCTTTATATATTTTGGTGTTGCTATGTTAGGTTCATATATATAAGTAACTATCATGTCTTCTTGTAAATCGTCCCCTTTATCATTCTATAATGTTGATCTCTGTCTCGTTTTTTTTTTTTTTTTTGCTTGAAGTCTATTTTATCTGATGTCACAAGTATGGCTACACTGCTTTCTTTTGGCTGCCATTTGCTTACAGTATCATCCTTCATCCCTTCGCTTCGAGTCTATATGTGTCTGTAGGGTTGAGGTGAATCTCCTGGAGGCATCATATAGTTAGATCCTATTTTGTAATCCCTCTGCGTCTTTTGATTGGTGAATTCAATCCATTTATATTTAGGGTGATTATTGATAAATGAGGATTCAGTACTGCTGTTTTATTTTTTGTTTTTTGCTTGCTCTATATCTCTCTTGTTTATTTTCCCCTTATGTTTCTGCCTGCCATTTTGGTTTACTTTTTTTCCTCTTGTTAAATGTAATGGGTGGGGTGGCCAGACTATATAAATCAGGATCACATAATTTACATTTTGTGTACTGGTGAACTTTTTTATAGGCTGGTGAATTGTTTTTGAAGGTAACTCTAAAACATGTAGTAGATGGACAATAAGAACACTGACAATATCCTATATCATGTTAAATATATTTTATGTGACTCATCACATTGTTCTGCCCGGGAAAGTAAAATTATCTAGTGACTCTTTTCTACAGTTCAAGAATTATGAACTGATAGAGGAGGAAATACTATATAGATTGATTACAATTTTAAATTATGGAGTCTGTTAGAGAAACCCACTCCAGTGTTCTTGCCTGGAGAATCTCAGGGAGGAGGGAGCCTGGTGGGCTGCTGTCTATGGCATTGCACAGGGTCGGACACAACTGAAGCGACTTAGCAGCAGCAGCAGGAGAAAAAGGTATTGCATAGAAAATATCAAAGTTTAATTCAAAAGTATCACAATACTTTCATAATAAGTTTCATAATATATATAAAACTAAAAAGTTATATGAAGATATTTATTCATCATATGAAACTCCACTACATACAAATTTACAAATCTATATTTCTAAAAAAGTCACGTAAATTCTACTGTCCACAGATCTCCCCAAAAGCCTAACTAATCTCAAACTAGCCATACTCTTCTTTCCATTGAGATGGATAATCATGAACAAAATGTTTTATAAATAAATAAGAAATGAATATGACTGTGTTGTCTTCTTTAAAATCGTTGTTTGGTGTCTTCTCACTTCCTCGTAACATTATAAAGATGTAACAGACTTAAAAAACAGAGATCTTTTACTCATGCTGTTAATGATCAAATTTCATTGAAAAAAAGCAAATTGTTTCAAGTGGTGCTTATGACAAATTACTACCTTGTAGATTGCATTGTCTGCACAAGAGACGTATATATCTTTGAACGGTAGCATAAGAGATTTAATGCAGAAAACCATTAGCATATTATTATTTTATATACAACTCATAACATATATGAAGCTATTCATTCAGGTCTGTATTTCTGAAGATCTAAGCATTAGCATTGAAAATACATAGCTAGATAACCAGAACAGTTTTTGATGGGGCTTCAGTTCAGTTCAGTTGTCGCTCAGTCATGTCCAACTCTTTGTGACCCCAATAAATTAAATGCATTCAAGTTTATGTTTACATTCTCTCTGTGTTACATTACAAGCAAAAATAAAAATTTCTATGACTTGTTTTTTCCTGGAGATATGCCAAAGATTAGAGGCATAAAGGGCTTCTTAGATGGCTCAGTGGTAAAAAAATTTGCCTGCCAGGCTTCGAAATCCTTGGGTTGGGAAGATCCCCTGGAGTAGGAAATGGCAACCCACTTCAGTGTTCTTGCCTGGAGAATGCCATGGACACAGGAGCCTGCCAGACTGCAGTCTGTGGGACTGCAGAGAGCTGATGTGACTGAGCATGCATATAGAGGCATGAAAGAGCTAAGTAGGATGGTTGTAATGTTGTTTGTATCCAAAAGTTTGTATACAAAAATTATTATATTAATTGACCTTTGTGATCTAGGGATTACTTGCCTCACTAAAAATGAAAGACAACTAGAAAATATTTTATTGCCTTATCCATGCTAATTTTTTTCTATGACTTCCAGTTCCTCCTTGATTTTGTAGATTTGTGGTCAACTCTCATCAGCTTCTTCAGTGCACCCTTCATGTCCTTATTCCTTAAGGTGTAAATGAGAGGGTTGAGACTTGGAGTGATGATAGTGTAAAAGAGGGTGAGGAACTTACCCCGGTCCTTGGAGGCATTGTTACCTGGTTGCAGGTACATGTAGATAATAGTTCCGTAGAAGATGGACACTACGGTGAGATGAGATCCACAGGTATTAACTGCTTTTCTCTGGCCGGCTTTTGACTTCATTCTCAGCACAGCTTTGGCAATGTGGCCATAGGATATAAGAATAAGGATGAGTGGTGTAAGGACAATGAGAATGCCTAAAGCAAAAACAGACATTTCAACTGCTGTGGTGTCTATGCAGGCTATCTTGACCATAGCTGGCAACTCACACAAGAAATGATCCAGAAGGTTGTTTCCACATCTAGGCAAATTCAGGGTGAGTGTACATAATACCACAGAATTGGCCAGACTAATACTCCAGACTGTAATAACCATCTTGAGGCATAAATGTGGGTTCATGATGACCAAATAGTGCAAGGGCTTACAGATAGCTGTAAAACGATCATAGGACATAACAGCTAGGAGAAGGCACTCGATGGAGCCAAACCACATGTAAACATAGAGCTGAATGACACAGCCCACATAGCTGATGGTCTTATCATGTCCCCACAAGTTAACCAGCATCTGGGGTACGATGCTGGTTGTGAAACATAGATCTAGGAGAGATAAATTCCGGAGGAAAAAGTACATTGGTGTGTGGAGATGGGAATCCAGGAGAGATGCAAGAATGATGGCTGTGTTACCGACCAAGGTAATTAAGTAGAAGACAGTGACAACTCCTGACAGGACCATCTCCAGGTTGGGATGGTCAGAGAAGCCAAGCAGAATGAAGCCATGTAGAGAAGTATAATTTTTCTGGTCCATAATCCTTCAGTGTCAAATCCAAGAGAAGAGCAGGTGGAGAAGGTGAAGGAAGATGAGGATGAATGGGAGGAGGAAGAAAAGGAGAAAGGAAAGGAAGAGGAGAAACTTGTCAACAAAGACTATCTGAATAATTTAAAGAAATATAGAACTAAACAAAGGTAGCAAATTTATTTTACTAGTAAAAATTACAGCCAAGTAATCTGATATTTGTTGTAGGTTCTTTTATGGTGATGAGTTTAATATATTTTTATATTAAACTTAGGGAGTTTTACTAAGGGCCTGAATTTTCTCATGTGTAAATTTGAAAGTTTGAAATAGATTTGCTTCTATGATTATTTATAATTTTCATTGACTATGTACAGTGAACATGCTATTTTACTTGGTCAGTGGACTCACATATATGATATAATTATTTGGCTAGTGTTAGAACGAGGAAGAGTATTCCTTTTTTTGCATATCCTAGTGAATAGCACCTTTGGTCTTCCAGTTTGATATGAAGGAAATCTGGCATTTATCCTTGGCACATTTATCTCTCTCATCCCCAATATCTAACATCACCAAAACTTGTAAGTTTTAATGCAAAAATATATTTTAATTGTCCTCTCACTCTAAAAACTTACATGATCAGTGCCCTAGTCCAAGTCACTGTCATCTGTTCTAGATTCTGGCAATAATCTTTATTCCTTACTTCTAGTTTTATGCCTTTACATTTTTACAAGATTAAATAAAATCACATTATCCATGTGCAACCTAGCCAGTCATTTTCCATTACATTTAGGAAATATTCTATTTTTTTTAAGATGGCCTAGATGAACCTGCACAAGGCCTCATTCTCATTGCACAGATCACTTTACACTTATTGACTACTAGCCTTTTCTCACTTTGACAAGTCAGATTCATTCCTATCTAAAGCCCTGGGAACCTTTCTCCTTTTCTGGACTCCTATTTATTCTGCAAGTTCTGCTCATTCTTTTAACTACCTCTTGAATGTTCATTGCTTAAAGCGGGATTGCCTGAACTCATAATCTCTTTTTGTTTGATATCATGTTTAGAGAGATTTACAGAGGGCCAGTGTAGCATGGAGTATGACAGCACAGGCAAAGAGAGTTTGTTTATATTTCTGCAAATTATTTAGCTGTGCAATCTCAGACAAGTTACATCACACTTCTGGGCTCAGTTTTCTCATCTGTAAAAATGGGGACAAAAATCATTTGGAGTTGGGGTGAAGATTGAATGAGTATAAAGTTTTTAGAACAATGCTTGGAATGTAGGGTGTCTCAATAATCGTTAGTTACTACAGTTATTCTAATAAGAAATTATAATCATGCACCATGTGAGTAAATGTTTAACAACTCCTCCCATCTAAGCAGTGGTCTATAATACCTAATGCAGTTCACCTAAGTATGTATATGTTTATATATATGTATATCCCCTTGTGTATACATAATTTTTGAATAAAAAATTTCACACTATGAATAATGATGAAAAATCACTGAAAGTGATTTCACTTCACTGAAACTGAACGTGAAGTGAAAGTGTTAGTTGCTCAGTTGTGTCCTACTTTTAGTGAGCCTGCCAGACTCCTCTGTCCATGGAATTTGCCAGGCAAGAATACTGGAGTGGGTTGCTATTTTCTACTCCAGGGAATGTTCCTGACTCAGGGATTGAACTCAAGTCTCCTGCATTGCCAGGCAGATTCAATCACTTTGTTAGTAAGCATTTTTTTTTATATAAGTGATAAAGACTTAGGCTTCTATTTTATGATTGTCTAAATAGGATGATAGAAGGTGACAGATGAATGGAAAAAATTTTCATTTAATCTATATGGTTGCAAATAACATTTATTTAGTTTGGTGAAAAATAATTGAAAATATTAGTTTCTATTCAAAGGAGTAGTAAACTCATTGTGATTTAGTAGTGTGATACAGATAAATTTCCTTTAGACATGCATGAGCATATCAGAGCTGTCAAAACTTTTAACAGTCAAACAGATTATCAATAGTCCACCTACAGTTTTCCCTACCACTGGGTATAAAAAGATCACTTCTCAACAAGTAACATCCAGAACTCTTCCATTAAGAATGACTAAAAGAAAATACATGATTGAAAAATAGGTTAAATATCACACTGATTTGCCCCTCTCTCTCTGTATAGATATAGTAGAAAAAGTTGTGCTTTCTTTGTTTGCTATACACTTCAAATATATTTCTTGAATATTAGGAAGAAATTACTTCAAACTGTGGCCGTGATTCAAATGTGGACACATTTAGAAGAGCAATTGAGTATACTGGTTAAGATAGGTGTTTTGAGAGAGTCATTTGGTAATTTTCTCAGAAATAGCTTTCCAAGAGTCATGATTTGAGCCTGGGTTCTATCATTGACCTACTTTCTTAGAAAG
The DNA here is from genome assembly GCF_014754425.2 of Oryx dammah. Taxonomy (NCBI): domain Eukaryota; kingdom Metazoa; phylum Chordata; class Mammalia; order Artiodactyla; family Bovidae; genus Oryx; species Oryx dammah. Next base: position 22,122,253 of record NW_024070195.1, read on the forward strand.
AAAAAAATAACTAAAATGTATTGCAAGCTGTCACACACCATTAGAGCAATATAATGTCTAAACATGGGGATGAATAACTTAATTAATACTTATTTTGACAGACAGGTATGTGTGTGTAATTGTGCCTAAATTCTGAATAGAACAGAGCTTCAGTTAAAATTATAAGAAAACAAAATCTAAAAATTAAAAAAAAATTAAGTCAATGCCACAGGCTAATTTCTTAACTTGTTGCAATATCACTGTAACCTCCAAAGATTAATTCAGGAAGGTAAAAAAATCCTGCCTATTAAAATCTCAACATAGGAAATCTTCAAATTATTTTTCATGCATCTATGAGGTTTAGAAATGGAACAAAATTGTCTGTCTTTCCTAGCTTCAAAGTCTTAATGAATATAATATTACATTTCAGTTCTTTATTTTTAACTTAATCTACATTTCCCTCTTTTATTTCTGCTGGATGAAAATGTCTGAAATCACAAATTGAGACATAACTTCATGTCTTCCTCTTTACTATGGTAGAGAATAAAGCAATATTTCCTTCATAACAAAGATAAAAAGGAGAATTTCTATACAGAGATTTATAATATTTATTCTAAACATCCTGAAAGAAAATCAGAGGAATCAGTCTTTGTAGGTCCAAGTACTCTCTCTTTTACTTCCCACAAGTTGTTTTACCAACTCAGGTACACTATTTTCCAAGAGATATTAAAGATTAACATTATTGTGATCCAGAGACAGTTCCCCTTATGTTCTGCTTCTTGACCAATGTGGAGCCCACACTTCGGACAATAGATCCTGTGGACATTTGCTTTGAAGGGCTGCAGCTTGCTCATGTTTTCTCTGCAGTGCCACTGTGAATTCTGCTTTTCCTGATATATACTAAGGTATAGATTCTCAGCGGGACTCCTTCCTCTTAAACATGTGACTTCAGATGAGAGGATGAAACTTGTCAGAAATTCTTACTACTTGTTCTGACTTTAAATCAACCTGAAGGTAGGTCTTTGCCCTAGAGAAACATTAAAAAGCAACTATTAATTCACTATTCTTAACAATTTGAACAAAATTTCCTAGTGTTTCTAGAAAACCCAGATCATTCAAAAAAGTTTGCTAAACCATTCAGACCATATCTGATTGACTTTAGCTAAGTGCCACAGATAAATCCTGTAAAAGAGATAGAGAATTAGTCAATATCCTGATATGTCACCCGAAGAAATTTAATAGACGTAAAAGTTACTTAGTATAAAGGAAAGCTATTAGTACAGGGAAATAAGAAAAAGTATTTTTGGAATTTTTTCTCTAGATAGAGAATGTATTTCAAATAAAAATTGCTTTTAAGTAATATGTGTTTTCAATACTCAAATTATAGCATGTAACTCTGTAAAATCATCTTACCATTAATAGTACACCTATGGCTTTTTGAAATAATTTTGTTCTGAGCAGATATCATTTAAATAAAGTGTCTTTAATAATTGCCTCTGATATCCAAAGTCAAAACAGTTATCTGCGGAAGAGAATGTTATTTCCAAAGCTCTAAAACAATAAGTTGAAGATCATAAGATTCATATTTTTATTAAACAGTCCTAATATGCCTTTGACTTAATAGGCATGGTAAGTAATTCAGACACTTCGTGTTCATGACAATTCAATGTCTCAGAGGTCACTATTTAAGTCCTAGATTATGGAATGAAGTTTTTATAACTTGGCTTATGATTGATCATAAGTTATAAGAGCTCCTTTTAATTAGAAGTACATACCATCAATAATTACTTTAATAAAATACATGAACACAAACTGACTGCCTCATGATACCTGTTTAATTGTGATGACTTCTCATCACTGAGCAATAAAACAATTTTAACTATCCATTTCTATGTGATAGTAATCACTATATTCTATATTTAAGACATAGTATAGTGTGAAGTAGATGGAGCCAGATATTTTGGACTGAAATTCCAGGGATTCCAGTTATTAGCTGTGTAAACCTGGGAAAATTACTTAACATTTTGGTGCCTCAGAGTTCTTATCTATAATAGGAGGATAGTAACAATACATACTTAGAGGGTTAGTATGGATTTAAATGAATTCAGTTCAGTTCAGTCGCTCAGTTGTGTCTGACTCTTTGCGACCCCATGGACTGCAGCCTGCCAGACCTGCCTGTCCATCACCAGCTCCTGGCGTCTACCGAAACTCATGTCTATTGAGTCCGTGATGCCCTCCGACCATTTCAACCTCTGTCGTCCCCTTCTCCTCCTGCCTTCAATCTTTCCCAGCATCAGGGTCTTTTCAAATGAGTCAGCTCTTCATATCAGATGGCCAAAGTATTGGAGTTTCAGCTTCAACATCAGTCCTTCCAATGAACACTCAGGGCTGATCTCCTTTAGGATGGACTGGTTGGATCTTCTTGCAGTCCAAGGGACTCTCAAGAGTCTTCTGCAACACCACAGTTCAAAAGCATCAATTCTTCAGCACTCAGCTTTCTTTATGGTCCAACTCTCACATCCATAGTGACTACTGGAAAAACCATAACCTTGACCAGACAGACCTTTGTGGACAAAGTAATGTCTCTGCTTTTAAATATGCTTTCTAGGTTGGTCATAACTTTCCTTCCAAGGAGTAAGTGTCTTTTAATTTCTTGGCTGCAGTCACCATCTGCAGTGATTTTGGAGCCTAAAAAAATAAAGGCAGCCACTGTTTCCGTTTCCCCATCTATTTGCCATGAAGTGACGGGAGCAGATGCCATGATCTTAGTTTTCTGAATATTGAGCTTTATTAAGCCAACTTTTTCACTCTCCTCTTTCATTTTCATCAAGAGGCTCTTTAGTTTTTCTTCACTTTATGCCATAAGGGTGGTGTCATCTCATATCTGAGGTTATTGATATTTCTTCCGGCAATCTTGATTTCAGCTTGTGCTTCATCCAGCCTAGCGTTTCTCATGATGTGCTCTGCATAGAAGTTAAATAAGCAGGGTGACAATATACAGCCTTGACGTACTCCTTTTCCTATTTGGAACCATGGTTAAATGAATTAACCATTTGTATTGGTTGACACACAGTAAATATTCAAATAAATAAGCTATTACTATTTCAATCAATTTAGGGAATCTGTATGGTATAACAATGTTCATTTTAATCAATTTTGGGAGAGCTAATACAGATACTTGATAAAACATCTGATAAGCACATTTGCTGTTTCAACCAGTTCCTTTAGAATTAAATACATACTGCGTATGTATTTTATATATATATATTGTTATATATTGTTTTAAATAAGGATAATAAGAAACTCTGATGCTGGGAGGGGTTGGGGGCAGGAGGAGATGGGGACGACAGAGGATGAGATGGCTGGATGGCATCACTGACTCGATGGACATGAGTTTGGGTGAACTCTGGGAGTTGGTGATGGACAGGGAGGCCTGGCGTGCTGCAATTCATGGGGTCGCAAAGACTCAGATTTGACTGAGAGACTGAACTGAACTAAGAAACAAAATCAATTAATTGGGATTTTTTGTCTATCAAAATTCTAAATATATGGACAGTTGAAAATATTCACTTTGACTAAAGATCTCAGTTTTAAACATGTATTTTCATGTCTCCCTTTTTATTTTCTATAGTTCTCTTTTTTCTTTAAAAAAAGTTCTTTAAAGTTGTAATTTAACTTTATAATTGGAGCCCAAACATGAAAAATACTCATTTTTTGTTTGAAAACAAAAATATATATGAATTATCATATATATGTCATATCTACTTAATTCCATTCTAGCACAGTAATTTTCCTAGCCTCCTGCTCTTTATTCTTTTTTTTTTTAAATTTATTTTTACTTGGAGGATAATCGCTTCAATGTTGCATTGGTTTCTGCCATACACCAACATGAATCAACCATAAGTATACATATGCCCTCTTCCTCTTGAACCTCCCTCACATGCCAGACCCCTTCTTACCCTTCTAGATTGTTACAGAGCACCGGGTTGCCTTGCTCCTTATTCTGTGATTATATCCTATGGGTTTGCTACTCTGGAGAAATTACAGAGAAATCATCTGGATTCTTTAGTGTTTGAAAATTTTCTCATTGGTTTTCCAGGAATGGGTAGATTCAAATTGTGAAGCAGGTGTTTTTGTGTTAGATATACAATATAGTGTCTTTTTGAACACCTTGACTAAATCAAGATGTTTTTCTGACCACTTTCTATTTACCCATTTTTTCCTTGCTTTCTTTAGACCTTCACTAATAGGAACCATTTAGAATGAAATTATTAGCTTCCCCCTTTGGCTGTATTTCAGAATAACTGGGGTATATGGAAATTTTAGAAATACAAAATCTGAGACTCTTATGCTCTCACCAGAGGCTATATTATTCTCTGTTTCTACTGCTTCTCTGGATAATATAGTTTCAGGGCTTTAAATGCCATCTACATGTTATTGGGTTTCAATTTTATATTTCCAGTCTTCTCTATTGAGCATGAAACTAGTAATGTCCACCACTTAATTTTGTTCAAATTTGAATGTCTAGTAAGAATATGAACCTAACATATGGCTAAAATGGGCTTCCTTGGAGGAGGAAATGGCAATCAACTCCAATATTCTTGCCAGGCAAATCTTGTGGACAGAGGAGCCTGGTTGGCTGCTAGCCAGCTGCGGTTCATAGGGTCGCAAAGAGTCGGACACCGCTGAGCACATGCACTGCATGAATGGCTAAAATAGAACTCTTGATCCCACTGCACCAAATCTGATAGTACCTCAGTCTTCCTAATCATAGTAAATGGTACAAACATGTACCAGATGGCCAGAAACCTGTCATCCTTAATTACTTTCCTACCCTCACCTTGAAAGTCTGAACTATTTCAAACTTTGCCTGTTCTCCCCATTTCTACTGTTACTTACACTGAGCACCTGTCCAACTGCCTCTTATCTTTATCCCTGCTAAATCCATTCTCTATATGACAGCCAAAATTGTTGTTTTTTTAAAATTTAAATTTATTTATTTTAATTGGAGGCTAATTACTTTACAATATTGTATTGGTTCTGCCACACATTAGCATGAATCTGCCACGGGTGTACATGTGTTCCCCATCCTGAACCCCACTCCCACCTCCCTCATAGTACCATCCCTCCGCATCATCCCAGTGCACCATCTCCAAGCATCCTGTATCAAACCTGGACTGGCGATTCATTTCTTATATGATATTATACATGTTCCCATGACATTACCCAAATCATCCCACCCTCTCCCTCTCCCACAGAGTCCAAAAGACTGTTCTATGCATCTATTATCTTTTGCTGTCTCGCATATAGGGTTATCGTTACCATCTTTCTAATTTCCATATATATGCGTTAGTATACTGCATTGGTGTTTTTCTTTCTGGCTCACTTCACTCAGTATAATTGGCTCCAGTTTCATCCATCTCATTAGAACTGAATCAAATGTATTCTTTTTAATGGCTAAGTAATACTCCATTGTGTATATGTACCACAGCTTTCTTATCCATTCATCTGCTGATGGACATCTAGGTTCCTTCCATGTCCTGGCTATTATAAACTGTGCTGCGATGAACACTGGGGTACACGTGTCTCTTTCACTTCTGGTTTCCTCAGTGTGTATGCCCAGCAGTGGGATTGCTGGGTCATAAGGCAGTTCTATTTCCAGTTTTGTTAAGGAATCTCCACACTGTTCTCCATAGTGGCTGTACTAGTTTGCATTCCTACCAACAGTGTAAGAGGGATCTCTTTTCTCCACACCCTCTCCAGCATTTATTGCTTGTAGACTTTTGGATAGCAGCCATTCTGACTAGCATGAAATGGTACCTCATTGTGGTTTTGATTTGCATTTCTCTGATAATGAGTGATATTGAGCATCTTTTCATGTGTTTGTTAGCCATCTGTATGTCTTCTTTGGAGAAATGTCTGTTTAGTTCTTTGGCCCATTTTTTAATTGGGTTGTTTATTTTTCTGGAATTGAGCTGCAGGAGTTGCTTGTATATTTTTGAGATTAGTTGTTTGTCAGTTGCTTCATTTGTTATTATTTTCTCCCATTCTGAAGGCTGTCTTTTCACCTTGCTTATAGTTTCCTTTGTTGTGCTGAAGCTTTTAATTTTAATTAGATCTTATTTGTTTATTTTTGCTTTTATTTCCAATATTCTGGGAGGTGGGTCATACAGGATCTTGCTGTGATTTATGTCAGAAGGTGTTTTGCCTATGTTCTCCTCTAAGAGTTTTATAGTTTCTCATCATATGTTTAGATCTTTAATCCATTTGAGTTTATTTTTGTGTATGGTGTTAGAAAGTGTTCTAGTTTCATTCTTTTACAAGTGGTTGACCAGTTTTCCCAGGACCACTTGTTAAAGAGGTTGTCTTTTCTCCATTGTATATTCTTGCTTCCTTTGTCAAAGATAAGGTGTCCATAGGTGCATGGATTTCTCTCTGGGCTTTCTATTTTGTTCCATTGATCTATATTTCTGTCTTTGTGCTAGTACCATACTGTCATGATGACTGTGGCTTTGTAGTAGAGCCTTAAGTCAGGCAGGTTGATTCCTCCAGTTCCATTCTTCTTTCTCAAGATTGCTTTGGCTATTCGAGGTTTTTTGTATTTCCATACAAATCTTGAAATTATTTGTTCTAGTTCTGTGAAAAATACTGCTGATAGCTTGCTAGGGATTGCATTGAATCTATAGATTGCTTTGGGTAGTATACTCATTTTCGCTATATTGATTCTTCTGATCCACGAAGATGGTATATTTCTCCATCTATTAGTGTCCTCTTTGATTTCTTTCACCAGTGTTTTATAGTTTTCTATATATAGGTCTTTAGTTTCTTTAGGTAGATATATTCCTAAGTATTTTATTCTTTTCTTTGCAATGGTGAATGGAATTGTTTCCTTTATTTCTCTATTTTCTCATTATTAGTGTATAGGAATGCAAGGGATTTCTGTGTGTTGATTTTATAAAAAGTCTAAATAAAATATTTTCATATACTTGTCTGAAATCTTTCAAGATTGCTATGTACTTAGAACATAATGTGGACTCCTTGAGATAGGGGTCAACCAAAATTAAAACAAAGCAAATTCCTGAACTCCACTCTTCCTATGGACACACCATTATACAGCAGCACATAGAGCAATTCCCTCTGAAAGAAATCCAGAGACTTCTTGGGTAACTTCTACGCATTGGATGAGTGTGAAAATACTTAAATTGTAATGGGTAGGACTAATTGAGACACAATCTTTTGTTTTTTCTGAACTTTATTTATTTAGGTGTATCTGGTCTTTTTTTCCAGTGCATAGACTCTCTAGTTGTGTATTGTATTTCTTGCCTTCCAGATACTGGTCATTCTAATAGGTGTAAGTTACTATGTCATTATGGTGTTTATTTGCATTTCCCTGATGATTACTGACATTGAGCACTTCCTCATTTACATGTTTGCCATTTGTGTGTCTTCTTTGAAAATTTTTCTATTCAGTTCTTTTGTCCATTTTTAAATTAAAATTTTTTTTTGCTATTGAGTTGTGTGAGTTTTTTTTTAACAAATTCATTATTTTTAATTGAAGGATGATTGCTTTACAACATTGTGTTGGTTTCTGTCATATATGAATCAGCCATAGGTTTATGTATGTCCCCTCCCTCTTGAGCCCTTATTCCCACCTCCCACCCCTCCCACCCCTCTAGATTATCACAGAGCACCAGATTTGAACTCCCTGCATCATAGTGTAAATTTCCACTGGTTATCTAATTTTACATATGTTAATATATATGTTTCAATGCTACTTTCTCAATTTGTCCCACCCTCTCCTTCCTCCCCTGTGCCCACAAGTCTTTTCTCTAAGACTGTGTCTCCATTGCTGTCCTGCAAATAGATTCATCAGTACCATCTTTCTAGATTCCATATATTTGCATTAATACATGATATTTGTCTTTCTCTTTCTGACTTACTTCACTCTGTATAATAGGCTCTAGGTTCATCCACCTTATTAGAACTGAGTCAAATGCGTTCCTCTTTATGGCTGAATAATATTTCATTGTGTATATGTACCACAACTTCTTTATCTATTCATCTGTTGATGGACATCTACATTGCTTCCATGTTCTAGCTATTGTAGATAGTGCTGCAATCAACACTGGAGTTCATGTGTCTTTTTCAGTTATGGTTTCTTCAGGGTATATACCCAGTAGTGGGATTGTTGGGTCATATGGTAGATTTATTCCTAGTTCTTTTTAAAGGAATCTCCATACTGTTCTCCATAGTGGCTGTATCATTTTGCATTACCATGTATACTTTGGATACTAGCCATCTCTCAGATATATGATTTGCAAAATTTCTCCCATTCTGTAGGTTGCCTTTTTATTTTGTAAATTTTCTCTTTTGCTTTTTAGTTTGATATAGTTCTACTTGTTGAGTTTTGGTTTTGTTACCTGTGCTTTTGGTGTCATATCCAAACATTCTGTTAAGATAGTTTACTTTGCCATTAGTCTGGTCCACTCTTCCAGAGATTTGTTAATATGTGCCTGAAGAGATTAGGATAGGAGCTCCTTTATTTCGCCCAGAACTTGATAGCTCAATGTATTTGATAACACATCTATATGTCCTCTATTTCCAATTGTTTTAATGACAATTCATGAGATGATTCCTTAGGAATCTACTTATGTGCAGAGTACATCATGAGAAATGCTGGACTGGAAGAAACACAAGCTGGAATCAAGATTGCTGGGAGAAATATCAATAACCTCAGATATGCAGATGACACCACCCTTATGGCAGAAAGTGAAGAAGAACTAAAAAGCTTCTTGATGAAAGTGAAAGTGGAGAGTGAAAAAGTTGGCTTAAAGCTCAACATTCAGAAAATGAAGATCATGGCATCTGGTCCCATCACTTCATGGGAAATAGATGGGGAAACAGTGGGAACAGTGTCAGACTTTTTGGGGGGGGGGCTCCAAAATCACTGCAGATGGTGACTGCAGCCATGAAATTAAAAGAGGCTTACTCCTTGGAAGAAAAATTATGACCAACCTAGATAGCATATTCAAAAGCAGAGACGTTGGCGACTAAGGTCCGTCTAGTCAAGGCTATAGTTTTTCCTGTGGTCATGTATGGATGTGAGAGTTGGACTGTGAAGAAGGCTGAGCGCCGAAGAATTGATGCTTTTGTATTGTGGTGTTGGAGAAGACTCTTGAGAGTCCTTTGAACTGCAAGGAGATCCAACCAGTCCATTCTGAAGGAGGATCAGCCCTGGGATTTCTTTGGAAGGAATGATGCTAAAGCTGAAACTCCAATACTTTGGCCACCTCATATGAAGGGAAAAGACTCATTGGAAAAGACTCTGATGCTGGGAGGGATTGGGGGCAGGAGGAGAAAGGGACAACAGAGGATGAGATGGCTGGATGGCATCACTGACTCGATGGACGTGAGTCTGAGTGCACTCCAGGAGTTGGTGATGGACAGGGAGGCCTGGCGTGCTGCGATTCATGAGGTCACAAAGAGTCGGACACGACTGAGCGACTGAACTGAACTAGGTGTTAAAAAACAAAATTTAACTGACTATTTTAAAGTTCTAATTGACTTTATTAGACGATTTGTGAACTTAGCAGCCTCTCATCTAATCAGAAAGGCATTACAAGGAGGTGAAGTTTTTTTCTTTTCAAGTATTTTTTTATTGGCTGCATTGCATGTTAGTTGCAGCATGTAGGATCTATTTTGTGTCATGCGTGATCTTTCTTTGCAGTACAGACTCTAGTTGGGGCATGTGGGCTTTGTAGTTGCAGCCGGCGGGCTTAGTTGCCCTGTGACATGGGGGAATCTTAGTTTCCTGACCAGGGACTGCACCCAGGTCCCCTGCACTGTGAGGTGAATTCTCAATCATGGGACCACCAAGGAAGTACCAGGAAGGTTTTTAGAGGAAGAAAGATGTGATAAGGCAGCTATTAGGAAAGAAAACTAAGGATTATTTTTAGGCCAGAAAATGTTTTTTGGCGGAAGAAAATGGCAAGGGTTTTATCATGCAGATTGCCTCTTCTTCCTCTGGGAGAATGAAGCAGGACCGTGTGACAGATTACTTCATTCTTGCTGACCACAAAGTTCCATACTGGTTGATTAAGTTTGGGAACGCATGTACACCTGTGGTGGATTCATGTCAATCTATGCCAAAACCAATACAGAATTGTAAAGTAAAAATTAAAAATAAATAAATTAATTAAAAAAAAAAGGAAAAAAAAAAGATTACATTTGTGGTGAAGGTTGTAACTGCAGTTTAGGTTAGGTATTAAATCTAGGTTTGGTATCATGGGCTTTAGCACAAGGACTGCCATTTTGAGTCTGTGGTTTTTCTCTTTAACATCCAGGAAACTGGGAAAATCTTACAAGCCACTTTGTAAGAAAGAATTCTGCTCACAATGTCTACAGTTTCTCTCTATTGCATATCTGGTATATTATTGCCATTTTGAATTTTTTTACATTTTATAATCATTATCTTATTAAAGAGATTAATTTTATTAATTTATTAAGCTTCATCTAACCTATAACATATACTTGAGACAAAATTGAAATGTAAATCAAAACCATAATGACATATCACCTTACACCTTGTTAGAATGGCCAGCATTTGGAAGGCAAGAAATACAAGTGTTGGTGAGGATGTAGAGAAAAGGGAAATTTTGTGTGTGTTTGTGTTTTTTTTTTTTTTTTGTCATATACTTAAGTCTTTAGTACAGAAGGAATTTTTCTTAAAATTTATGTTTCTAATCCATCATAATGTCTGACAGGTATATGTTTCATACTTAAAGTAATTTAATTGAAATTTAATATGTTTAAATATTCTTTTTTTTAGGTCTAAATATTCTGATGCTTGATCAGTGTGATATGTATTTCTAGTTAATATATTTACTATGCAGACATATTTGTCTTTTTTTTTCAAAATCAAGACACTAGACATGCTTGAAAATTTATGGCAGTCCATCATTTTGTATATTTATAGAATAACAAATTACATAAACTAAGTTTCACATGGGTGTTTGGATTCAATGGTGTTGAAAGGTCATTGATTTAATGATTTTCTTTTCTGGACTCATTTCCGGTAGAGGTACTTGATTAGTGAATGATGTTAGTGGAGTATTGTTTTTAGAAATATTAATATACTCTTTTAAAAATGATATTCTTTAATTTATTTTTATTTTTGTTAAGATATAATTGACATATAACACTGTATTAGTTTTGCAACCTAAAAATTAGGTAACTTATTATGGTAATCCTATTACCATATTATCTATTACCATAATAAGCTAGTTAACTTTTTATCACCAGATACAGCTACTTTTTTTTTTTTTTCCCCTTGTGATGGGAATTTTTAAGATTTACTCTCTGGGCAACTCTCAAATATACAGTACACTGTATAGCATTGTTAACTATAGTCACTGTGCTGTCCATTATACTCCAGAACTTATCTTATAACTGCATGTTTGCACTTTCTGACCACCTTTACCTGTTTTGCCAGTCTCCTGTCATCCTTTTCCCCCTGTGCCCAGCCTTTGGCAACCACTAATCTGTTTTTTGTATCTATATGTACAGTTTTTTTAGATTCTACATGTAAGTGAAGTCATACAGTATCTTTCTCTGCCTGATTTATTTCTCTTAGCATAATGCCTTTAAGCTCCATCCTTTTTTTTTTTTGCAAGTGGCAGAATCTTCTTTTTTAACGGCTAAATAATATTCCATTGTGTATATACAAACACACACCACACATTTTCTTTATCTGTTACATTTATTTGCTGAGGCAAAAACAGTGGTTCCTAAATATTAACCATATAATATTCAAACACATGAGGTGTTTTCTTATGGTGCCTTTCACACAGTAAGCATTTCATATATTTTTTCTTATTGATTGTTTAATCTGGTTTCTGTTTACCAATACAGTTTTGATCTACTTAAATGCTATTATTTGTACTTTTCATTCTAAAAACCACCCATGCTGGTTTTTAGCCTCTATACTTTATCACACCATTTTCACTTGAATGTTTTCTGCTATATTCAGATATTACAGAATCTTTAGAGTTTAACTCTAGTGCCATTTACTTCATAAATATATTTCGATTTCCTCCTAATCAGACTTATCCATTACTTTCCTGAGAGTCTTTGTACTTACCATCTGTGTTAAGCAGTTTAACACTTAAACTTAAGTAGTTTGGGTGTAGATATCCTCTAATTATATTATGTAATGTTGTTTTCTCAAACAGATAAGATGGTATCATTCTTGCTTATATGCATAATTCTCCATTTTAATTTATAATACAGGGATCAGGAAGCACAAAATAAATTCTGTCAGATTCATCATTTGTTTACCTTAGGAAGTTCTCTGGCTTCAAGTGACAGCCTGGGACCCAGCACTGTCCTATTTTGGAAAAACTCCCCACCCCCTACACACCAGGAATATCCACTACTGTTTGTTTTATGCTGAGATGAAGATAGTGAAGCTAGATTGAGTAAACCAGTGAAAGAAGTGACAGGAAAATAAGGAGCTCATTATAATATCCATTTTAAATTTAAGAAAACTAAGACTTAGATTTTTTTTCTTAGACATTAATTTTTTTTCTCAAGGTAATTTTGAGATTAGGTGTATGTAGTCTTCTGAGTCCTAGTCTAGTATTTGTATCATACATTTTTTCCCTCCAATTAACCTTTTATATTACTTCAAGAATATTGACACTGTGCTAGCAGAGCATTTAAGTTAGATGACTAGAGTATATGTGGTAAATTCTTGTAAGTATTGATGTGAGACTTGGTTAGGAAAGTAACCCTTGTTCAAATTTAATTACATTTTCTTATTATTAATGTTAATTACACTTATCAGTTACATTTTCAAGTGACATATTAGTATACAAATGTGAGGAGGGGCTTACTGAATTATAAAAATTCTGTTTAGTTTATAGAAACTCAATGTACCTAAAGGATTTATTGTAATTTAATGTAAATTCCAAGTATATACACATTTATTATTGAGAAATAAAAGGGAGATTAAGTATTTGAAGTTTTGGTTTAATTTGGAACCCAAATGCAGAATAGATTTAAGAAGAAAATAAAAGTAGTTAAGAAAACAAACAATCATAACATAATTTGTAATTTTCTGCTGAGTCCATTACTATTGTATTTAGTACTTAGATAATTGAAGATAGCAAATAATGTATTTCTTAACGCTACTAACTATAAACTGTATACTAAGTTAAGAGCAAACTTACCACAGAACTTAAATTCTCTCTGTGAAAATTTTTTATGAGCTAGTGAACTGTTTCTGAAGTCAACTATAAAAAGGTATTCTGTGGACAATAAGAATATCTACACTATTCTAGATAATATTGAGTGTATTTTATGTGAGTCATTGGGGGCTTCCCCGGTAGCTCAGCAGTTGAGAATCCACGTGCAATGTGGGAGACCCAGCTTTGATCCCTGGATGCCCTGGAGGAGGGCATGGCAACCCACTCCACTATTCTTGCCTGGAGAATCCCATGGACTGAGGAACCTGGCAGCTTTAGTCTATAGGGCTGCAAAGAGTTGGACATGAGTGAAGTGACTGAGTATGCATGCTCGCAAGTCATTACTGTCCTCACTGAGAAAGTAAAAATTATCCAGTGACTCTTCCCTTTTCACATTTTAAGAATTATGAAATGATACATGAGAAAATATTATGTTACTTAGAGTACAGCAATGAATCCTTCCAAACCTATTTAGATTATAATTATTAAATAAAGATTATAATTACTAAATAATGGTATCCTTTAGAGATAGGTATCAAATAATAGAAAATATCAAAATTTAACTCAAATGTCATTGCATTTCCCATAAAATATTAAATACTGTATCATACTAAATGAAAACTAAAATATTATTCCTTTTATGAAATTCCACTACATACAAATATTACATTTCTCAAAATTTATGTAAATTCCATGATTCTGTAGATCTATGTCAAAAGCCTACCTAATCTCAAAGTTGTCATATTTTCTTTTCATTGAGATTAAGACAATCATGAAATAAATCTTTCATGAATGAATGAGAAATGAATAAAAATTTGTTGTCACCTTTAAAATCCCTTAATTTGTGTCTTCTCACTCTTTTGTATCATGATAAAGAGGTAATAGATTTAAGTTACAAAGACCTTTTACTCAAGTTAATGATAATAATGTCATAATCAGAGGCATAAATAGGATGATTATAATATTGTTTGCATCCACAAAATGTCTGCCTACAAGAATTAATATGTTAATTGACCTCTGTGATCTAGGGATTCCTTGACTTACTAAAAGTGAAAGGCAATTAGAAAGCATTTTATTGCATTATCCATGCTAATTTTTTCCCTATGACTTCCAGTTTCTCTTCAGTGTTGTAGATTTGTGGTCAACTCTCATCAGCTTCTTCAGTGCACCCTTCATGTCCTTATTCCTTAAGGTGTAAATGAGAGGGTTGAGACTTGGAGTGATGATAGTGTAAAAAAGAGTGAAGAACTTACCCTGCTCTTTGGAGGCATTGCCACCTGGTTGCAGGTACAGGTAGATAATAGCTCCATAGAAGATGGACACTACGGTGAGATGAGATCCACAGGTATTAACTGCTTTTCTCTGGCCTGCTTTTGACTTCATTCTCAGCACAGCTTTGGCAATGTGGCCATAGGATATAAGAATAAGGATGAGTGGTGTAAGGACAATGAGAATGCCTAAAGCAAAAACAGACATTTCAACTGCTGTGGTGTCTATGCAGGCTATCTTGACCATAGCTGGCAACTCACACAAGAAATGATCCAGAAGGTTGTTTCCACATCTAGGCAAATTCAGGGTGAGTGTACATAATACCACAGAATTGGCCAGACTAATACTCCAGACTGTGATAACCATCTTGAGGCATAAATGTGGATTCATGATGACCAAATAGTGCAAGGGCTTACAGATAGCTGTAAAACGATCATAGGACATAACAGCTAGGAGAAGGCACTCGATGGAGCCAAACCACATGTAAACATAGAGCTGAACGACACAGCCCACATAGCTGATGGTCTTATCATGTCCCCACAAGTTAACCAGCATCTGGGGTACGATGCTGGTTGTGAAACATAGATCTAGGAGAGATAAATTCCGGAGGAAAAAGTACATTGGTGTGTGGAGATGGGAATCCAGGAGAGATGCAAGAATGATGGCTGTGTTACCGACCAAGGTAATTAAGTAGAAGACAGTGACAACTCCTGACAGGACCATCTCCAGGTTGGGATGGTCAGAGAAGCCAAGCAGAATGAAGCCATGTAGAGAAGTATAATTTCTCTGGTCCATAATCCTTCAGTGTCAAATCCTAGAATGAGAAGAGCAAGAGAAAGAGGAGTGGAGAAGGAGAGAGAGGAAAGTGTTGAAGGAAGTGGTGGTGGTGGAGGAGGAGAGGAAGAAGAAGAAAAGAAGAAGGAAATTGGTTAACATAGACCAAGTAAATTAATGAAATACAGGGGTAAACAAAGGGAGAGAATTTATATTAATTAATCTTTGAAAAAATTAATGGTAAAAGTAAAAGTGTTGCCCAGCTAACCTGGTATTTGTGGTAGTTTCTTTTATAAATAAATAAATTTAAATTTAATATTATATCAAAAATAAATGACATTTAACATTATATTCAATAAATATTTATTATATATTCAGTTCAGTTCAGTCGCTCCGTCGTGTCTGACTCTTTGCGACCCCATGAATTGCAGCACGCCAGGTCTCCCTGTCCATCACCAACTCCCGGAGTTCACTCAGACTCACGTCCATGGAGTCTGTGATTCCATCCAGCCATCTCATCCTCTGTTGTCCCCTTTTCCTCCTGCCCCCAATATTACAAAATAAATATGATAAACAATATTAACTAGATAATAAATTTCATGTTACATTAAATTTAGTGTTATATTTTAATGTACATTAAAAATAAATACATCTAATATTTTTATAATTAAATTTATTTATTTTTAACTGAAAGAATTGCTTTACAGTATTGTGTTGGTTTCTGCCAAATATCAACATGAATCAGCCATAGGTATACCTATGTCCCCTCCCTCTTGAACCTCCCCCTAAATAAATAAATTTAATATTATATTTAATATATAAATTTATATTATATTTTTATCTAGATGGCCTTGGGAGTTCACTCTTAAACTCAAGGTCTGAATTTTCTCACATGTTAATTTGGAGTTTGAACTAGAACTATTTCTAAGATGACGTGACTCTACGATGTCACTTCTAAAATATCACTAGTGTGATATAGGAAACTTAGTCCTAATTGAGTCAGTGAATTTACTTGTAACACATAATTATTTGGCTTATGTTGGAATGAAGGAGTGGTCCTATTTCCATATCTTGTTTACTAATTTGATTTATACCTTTTTCCCCCAGTGTATTATGTAGTAGATCTGGCATTTATCCTTAGTACCTTTATTTTTCTTGTTTCAATACCTAATATAGCACCAAAACTGGTACATTGTTCATACAAAAGTATCTGTTAACCATTCTGTCACTTTAAAAAATGTCCTCTATCACTACTCTAATTCAAAAAAGTACCATTCTGATTAATGATATTAACAATGAGAAGGTTGTACATATGAGTAGGGAGGGCACGTATGGGAAATAGCTATACCTTTCTCTCAGTTTTGCTATAAACTTGAAACTGCTCTTTAAAAAGTTGAATAAGAAGATAAAAAACTTAGAGAAATACATGAATGAAAATTAACAGTTAAATATCAAACTAGTGATGCTATCTTTTTGTATAGGACAAGTTGTGCTGTTTGTTTCTTATGCCATTTCAAATATATTTCCTGAATATTTTGAAGAAATTACTTCAAACTGTGGCCATGATTCACAAGTGGACATGTTCAGGACACTAACTGGTAGGCTAGTTGAGATAGTTGTTTTGAGAGAGTCATTTGGTGAGTCCCTCAGAATTAGCTTTCCAAGAATCATTTGAGTCTAGGTTTTGCCATTGACCAAGTTGGATAGTAAGAAAAAAATTAACTGAAATGTATTTATTGCAAGTCTTCACATACCATTTGAGTTCTATAATGTCTAATTAGGGGGATGAATCAGCAATTAATGCTTATTTTCTTGACAGATGTTGTTTATGTAATTGTGCCCAAACTGAATAAGGCAGAACTTCAGTTAAAATATATGGATAAAAAAATGAAAATTCTTTAAAAATTAAAGACAGTGAAGGACTTCCCTGGTGGTCTATTGGCAAAGACTCCAGGCTGCCAATGCGGGGGGGGGGGGGCCTGGATTTGATCCCTGGTTAGGGAACTAGATTAAATGACACAACTAGAATATCCCAAATGCCACAATGAAGATTGAAGATTCTGTATGCCACAACTAAGACCTGGCACAGCCAAATAAATAAATATTAAAAAATTAAAGACAATGCAGTTAATTTCTGAACTATTTCCATTATTACTCTAGCCTTCAAAGATTAATTTAGGAAGGGAAAACATCCTTCTACCTATTAAAAATATGACATAGGAAATCTTCAGATAATTTTTCATGAACATGATGAGATTTAGAAATGGATAAAAAATCTGAGTCCTTTCTAGCTCTATAGTTTTCATGAATAAAATACTGTATTTTATTTTCAATTTAATCTACAGTTCCCTCTCTTTTTTTTTAAATGCTGGAGCAAAATGTCTAATATCACAAATCAAAAACAGTATCAGGATTACAACCTTTCAAAATTGTGAATCATTATGCTCTACACCTGGAACGTATCATATTGTACATCAACCATACTTCAAAAAAAGCAATAACATCACGTCCTAACTTAGAGAATAAATTTAATCTTTTCTTCATAATAGAGATTAAAAAGGAGAATTTCTCTACAGAGATTTACAATATCTATTTGTTCTAAACATTCTCAAAGAAAGAAGGATCAGAACTTACAGATCTAAATTCTCTTTTTCTTCCCACAAGTTGTTTTTCAGGCACACTATTTTCCAAGAGATATTAAAGATTAACGTCTGTGATCCAGAGAGAGTTCGCCTGATATTCTGTTTCTTGACCAGTGTGGAGCCCACACTGTGGACAATAGATCTTGTGGACATTTGCTCTCCAGGGCTGCAGCTTACTCATGTTTTCCCTGCACTGCCACTGTGAATTCTGTTTTTCCTGATTTGTGTTAAGGTATAGATTCTCAACGGTACTCCTCCCCCTTGAATATGTGACTTCAGGTGAGGGGATGAAACTTGTCAGAAATTCTTACTACTTATTCTGACTTTAAAACAACATGCAAATAGGTCTTTGCCCTAGAGAAACTTTATAAAAAGCAGCTATTAGTTCATTATTGTGAACATATCGGACAAAGTTTCCCAATGTTGCCTGAAAATCTAGATCATCAAGATTTTCTAAGCCGTCCAGACTACATCCAGCTGAGTAAAGTATCATAGAAAAATCCTGTAAATAAAACAGTTTCAGAATTAGAAAATACTCTTTTATTAGGAGAAATTTAATAAATGCAAAAGTTATTTGCTATGAAAAAACCATAAGATGGGGAATGAGGAAAATGTTTATTTAGATATATTTTTTCTCTAGGTAGTGAACATATTACAAATAAACTTTGCTGTTAAATAATGTGCATTTCTAACACTCATTTTATAACATGTATTAATCTTACCATTACTAGCACGTATTGATTTGGAAATAAAATTGCTGCAGCAGATATCATTTAAATGACCTTAAGTAGTTATCTAATGCCCAAAGTAATCTGTAAAAGAGAAGATATTCAATTTGCAAAGCCCTAGTTGGTGATGGACAGGGAGGCCTGGCGTGCTGCGATTAACGGGGTCGCAAAGAGTTGGACACGGGTCGCAAAGAGTCAGACACGACTGAGCGAATGAATTGAACTGAACTGAAACAGTAACTTGAGTTTCATAAGTTCTATATTTTTATTCAACTTTAATGTGCCTTTGTTTTGATGACCATGATAAGTAATTCAAATATTTCTGCTTCTGTCTTGGAGGTCACTATTTAAACCTTTGATTCTGGATTGGGTAGTATTTATAGCATTTTAAAATGAGTTGGCTCATGGTCTTAAACTGTAAGAACTCCCTTGAATGAAAATTACGTACCACCAATAATTACTTTAATAAAATACATAAGAAAAAATTGACTGCCTCATGATATGTACATGTTTAAATGTTATGATTCTCATCTCTGAGTCATAAAACAATTTAAATTATTTGCCTCTGTATGATAGTAATCTTTATATTCTATATTTGAAAAAAAGTATTGTGTAAAGCATATGAAGTCAGATGTTCTGGACTGAAATCCTGTGTTTCTAGTTATCAACTGTGTGACCTTGGGAATATTGCTTAACTTTTTGGTGATCAGATTTCTTATCTATAACAGAGAGATAGTAATACATACTTTAAAGGGTTAGTATGGGGATTAGATAAATTTAGTATATGTAAAATATTATAATACTGGTTAGCACACAATAAGCATTCAAACAAGTATTAGCTATTACTACTTCAATCAATTCAGGGGGAGGTATGCTCCTTGGACTGCAAAGAGATCAAACCAGTCAATACTAAAGGAAATCAGTCCTGAATATTCATTGGAAGGATTGATGATGAAGCTGAAACTCCAATACTTTCGCCCGCTGATATGAAGAACTGACTCATTGGAAAAGACCCTGATGCTGGGAAAGATTGAAGGTGGGAGAAGGGGATGACAGAGGATGAGATTGTTGGATGGCATCACCGATGCGATGGACATAAGCTGAGAAAGCTCTGGGACTTGGTGATGGACAGGGAAGCCTGGCGTGCTGCAGTCCATGGGGTTGCAAAGAGTTGGACATGACTAAGTGACTGGACTGATGCTGTAAAAATATTCATTTTTATCAGTTTTGATGGATCTCAAACAGGTATTTGACAAAACATTTGGTAAACACTTTCCTTTTTTCAACTACTTCTTTTAGGACTGTATACATATAGTGTATGTGTATATTCTCTATTAATAATGATAGAAAGAAATGTAAAATCAATCAATGGTACATTTTTGCCTGTTAAAAATTTAAACATATGGAAACTTGAAATTGCTCACTTTGACTAAAGATCTCAAGTTCACTCATATTTTTTCTCCTCTCTTTTAGTAAGGTTTCTGTCACTCTCATTTTTGTTGTATATAAATTGTCATGTGTATGCATCTACTTTGATTATATTACTGAACAGTGATTCCCTAGTCCCTTGCTCCATATTCTGTAAGTATATTCCATGGGTTTGGTACTCTGGCAAAATTACAGAGAAATCATCTACATTCTTTAATTCCAATTTTAAACAATATTTATTTTCATTTATTGGCTGCATTGGCTTGTGGCACACAGGCTCTCCACTTGCACTTCCAGAGCATGCAGGCTTAGTTACTATGAGGCATATGGGATCTTAGTTGCCTGCCCAGGAACTGAACTCATGTCCCCTGCACTGCAAGATGGACTCTTAACCCCTGGACCACCAGGGAAGTCCCTAGGTTCTTTAATTTTTGAAAAGTTTCCTAGTGGTTTTTCAGGAATTGGTAAATCCAGAGTTTGGCTTAGACATACAATACAATGTCTTTTTGAACCAGCTTGACTAAATTAAGATGTGTTTTTCTGTTCGCTTTTTATTTAATTTTTTCCCCCTTTCTTGCTTTAGCCCTTTACTCATGGGAGCCATTTTAAATGAAATTATTAGCTGTACTTCCTCATTTGGCTGCATTTCAGAATAACTGGGATATGTGGAAACTTTACAAAGACGGAATCTGAATCTTATGGCCTCACCAGGGGTTCTAGTCTTCTCTGTTTTTACTGCCTCTCTGGATAATATCATATAGTTCCAAGGCTTAAATGTCATTTTCATATTGATGGCTTTCAAATTTGTATTCCTAATCTTCTCCATTGAGCATCAAACTTGTATTTCCAAATGCCTAATTTTATCCATTTTTGGGTTTTTAACAAAAATATGAATCTAAACATGGCTAAAATAGAACTCTTGATTCCCACTGCATCAAATCTGATATCACTGCGGTGTTCCTCATCATAGTAAATGGTATAAACATCTACCTGTCACTGGCCAGAAACCTAAGCCATCCTAATTACTTCCCTGCCCTCATCACCCTGAAAATTTTAACTATTTCAAGCTTTAACTTCTTTTCTCCATTTCTACTTCTACTGCCAAACACTGAGGCACTGTCTCTCCCACACCCTGGCCCCCTGTATTATCCAATGGCTTCCTAACATTCCCTGCTCTAGCTTTTTCCCCTTTCAATCCGTTCTCCATGTGGCAGCCAGAAGTGTTCTTAAAATTTTTTTCATTTACATGTTTGAAATCTTCCAAGACTCCTTATGACCTCAGAATAAAATTCAGACTCCTTCTTTACCATGACCTATCAATTGCTTCAAGACCTAACCTCTGTTATCCTACCCACTTTCTCCCATTCTCTCCATCCTTGTGTTTCGCCAGGAATGCAAGAATTTAAAAGCCTTTTGCACTATCCCATTTACCTGTAATATTCTGTCCCCAAACTGTGCTCCTTATTTTCACTTTTCCAGCTCTCATCTATTCAATGAGGGCTTTCTTGATTATCTAAACAAAGATTCTCCCCACTCCAGTCTTTTCTATCATGTTTTCATATTTTTCCTCAACAGTCTTCACACTGTGCTTTTTTAATATATTGTCTTAGGCTGTTTGGGTGGCTTAAAATACAAACATTTATTTCTTATAATTCTAGAGACTAGGAATGCCAAGATCAAAATGCTGGCAGATTTAGTATCTGGTGAAGATCTGCATCCTGGTTCATAGAGATTAGTATTTTTTTTTAAAAATATATCTATTTACTTATTTATTTGGCTGCATCAGGTCTTATTTGTGGCATGTGGGATCAGGTCAGTTTTCATTCCAATCCCAAAGAAGAGCAGTGCCAAAGAATGTTCAAGATATTGTATAATTGTGCTCATTCAACATGCTAGTAACAGTATACTCAAAATCCTTCAATTTAGGCTTCAGCAGTATGTGAACTGAGAACTTACAGAGGTACAAGCTGGGTTTAGAAGAAGCAGAAGAACCAGAGAGAAAATTGCCAACACTTGTTAGATCATAGAGAAAGGAAGGGAATTTCAGGAAAATATCTGCTTTGTTGACTATGCTAAAGGCTTTGACTGTGTGGATCACAAGAAACTGTGGAAAATTCTTAAAGAGATGGGTATACCAGACCATCTTACCTGTCTCCTGAGAAACCTGTATGCAGACCAAGAAACAACAGTTAGAATAGGAAACAGCTGACTGGGTCAAAACTGGGAAAGGAGTGTGACAAGACTGTATAATATCACCTTGCTTATTTAACTTCTACGCAGAGCACATCATGTGAAATGCTGGACTGGATGAATCACAAGCTGGAATCAAGACTGGTGGGAGAAATATCAACAACCTCAGATGTGCAGATGATACCATTCTAAGGGCAGAAAGTGAAGAGGAACTAAAGAGCTTCTTGATGTGGGTGAAAGAGGAGAGTGCAAAAGCTGGCTTAAAGCTCAACATTAAACAAGCCAAGATCTTGGCATTGGTCCCATTACTTCATGGCAAATAGAAGGGGAGAAAGTGAAAGCAGTGACAGATTCTATTTTCCTGGGTTCCCAAATCACTGCAAATGGTAATTACAGCCATGAAATTAAAAGATCCTAGTTCTTTGGAAAGAAAGTCATAACAAACCCAGACAGCATATTAAAAAGGAGAGACATCACTTTGCTGACAAAGGTCCATAGAGTCAAAGCTATTATTTTTCCTGGCAGGTAGAGAATCTGCCTGCCAATGCAGGAAGTGCAAGAGACATGGGGGTTAGATCCCTGGGTGGGGAGATCCCCTGGAGGAGGAAATGGCAACCCACTCCAGTATTCTTGCCTGAAAAATTCCATGGACAAAGGAGCCTGGTGAGCTATAGTCCATGGGGTCACAAAGAGTCAGACACAACTGAACATGGTTTTTCCAGTAGTCATGTACAGCTGTGAGAGTTGAAGAATTGATTTTTTCAAATTGTGGTGCTAGACTCTTGAGAGTCCCTTGGACTGCAAGAAGATCAAGCCAGTCAATCCTAAAGGAAATCAACCCTGAATATTCTTTGGAAGGACTGATGGTGAAGCTCAGACTTCAATACTTTGGCCACCTGATGCAAAGAGCTGACTGACTGGAAAAGACCCTGATGCTGGGAAAGATTGAAGGCAAAAGGAGAAGGGGGCAATAGAGGATGAGATGATTAGATAGCATCACCAACTCAGTGGACATGAATCTGAGTGAACTCTAGAAGATAGTGAAGGAAAGGGGAGCCTGGTGTGCTGCAGTCCAGAGTATTTGGGGTTGCAAAGAGTTGGACATGACTTAGGGACTGAGCAACAACTATTCCTAGGTATTTTATTCTTTTTGATGTGATGGTAAATGGGATTGTTTCCTTAATTTCTCTTTGTGAGAGTTAATGTATAGAAATTTGGCAAGTTTACCAAATTCACTGATGAGCTTTAGTAGTTTTTTGCTAAACATCTTTTTCTTTTCTTGTAGCATCTTTAGGATTTTCTATATAAAGTATCATGTCATCTGCAGTGACAGTTTTATTTCTTCCTTTTAAATTTAGATTCCTTTTATTTCTTTTTCCTCTCTTATGGCTGTGCTAGGACTCCCAAAACTGTGTTGAATAAAATTGGTAAGAGTGGGCATCCTTGTCTTGTTCCTGATCATAGAGGGAATTCAGCTTTTCACCATTGAGTACGATGTTAGCTGTGGATTTGTTATATATGCCCTTTATAATGTTGAGGTATGTGTTCTCTATGCCCTCTTTCTAAAGAGTTTTTTTAAAATCATAAATGGATGTTGAATTTTATCAAAAGTTCTTTCTGGATCTATTGAGATGATCATATGGTTTTCATTCTTTTTTGTTCATATGTATAACGTTGATTGATTTGTGGGTATTGAAAAATCCTTACATCCCTATAAGTTCCACATGGTCTAGTCAAGGCTATGGTTTTTCCTGTGGTCATGTATGGATGTGAGAGTTGGACTGTGAAGAAGGCTGAGCGCCGAAGAACTGATGCTTTTTGAACTGTCGTGTTGGAGAAGACTCTTGACAGTCCCTTGGACTGCAAGGAGATCCAACCAATCCATTCTGAAAGAGATCAGCCCTGGGATTTCTTTGGAAGGAATGATGCTAAAGCTGAAACTCCAGTACTTTGGCTACCTCATGCTACGAGTTGACTCATTGGAAAAGACTCTGATGCTGGGAGGGATTGGGGGCAGGAGGAGAAGGGGATGACAGAGGATGAGATGGCTGGATGGCACCACCGACTCAATGGATGTGAGTCTGAGTGAACTCCAGGAGATGGTGATGGGACAGGGAGGCCTGGCATGCTGCGATTCATGAGGTCAAAAAGAGTCGACACGACTGAGCGACTGAACTGAACTGAACTGATCATAGTGTATGACTCTCTCAATATATTGTTGAATTTGATTTGCTTATATATATATTTTTATTTGCTTGTATTTTGTTGAAGATTTTTGCATCCATGTTCATCTGATATTGCCCTGTAACTTACTTTTTTTGGAGGGTCATATCTTTGTCTAGTTTTGGTATTCGGGTGATGGTAGCCTCATAGAATAAGTCTGGAAGTGTTCCTTCCTCTTCAGTTTCTTTGGAATAGTTTCAGAAGGATAAGCATTAATTCTTCTCTAAATGTTTGGTAGAATTCACTCGTGAAGCCATTTGGCCCTGGTTTTTTGTTTGAATTTTAAAATTATTGATTCCATTTATTACTGGTACTTGATCTATTCATATTTATTGTTTCTTCCTGGTTCAGTCTTGGGAGATTGTATGTTCCAAAGATTTGTCCATTTCTTCTAGGTTGTCTAATTGTTGGCAAATACTGTTCTTAGTATTCTCTTATGAATTTTTTGTATCTCTGTGGTATTTGGAGAAGGCAATGACACCCCACTCCAGTACTCTTGCCTGGAAAATCCCATGGATGGAGAAGCCTGGTAGGCGGCAGCCCATGGGGTCGCTAAGAGTTGGACACGAATGAGCGACTTCACTTTCACTTTTCACTTTCATGCATTGGAGAAGGAAATTGCAACCCACTCCAGTATTCTTGCCTGGAGAATCCCAGGGATGGGGGAGCCTGGTGGGATCCTGTCTATGGGGTCGCACAGAGTCGGACATGCCTGAAGCGACTTAGCAGCAGCAGCAGCAGCTGCTGCTGCGGTATTGGTTATTTTGATTATTGGGGTCCTTTCCATTTTTTACTTGATGAGCCCAGTTAAAAGTTTATCAATTTTGTTTATCTTTTAAAAGAACCAGCTCTTGGTTTTATTGATCTTTTCCATTTTTGTCTATTTTATTTCTGCTCTGATCTTCGTTACTTCCTTCCTTGTTGACTTCTTTTCCTGCTATTTTAATTCATTAATTAATTTAAAATTTTAAATTGGGGGATAATTTCTTTACAATATTGTGTTAGTTTCTTCTGTACAACAACGTGAATCAGCTATAAGTATACATATATCCCCTTCCTCCTAAACCTACTTTCCATGCCCCCATTCCACCCCTCTAGGTCATCACCTTGTTAACTTTTGACTTAGTTTGTTCTTTTCTATTTCTTTGATGTGCAATGTTAAGTTGTTTATGTAGATCTTTAATTTTTCTTATTATTGCTGTTTATCCTTCTTAGGCTGCTTTTGCTGCCATGTATAATTTTTGGTATGCTATATTCCAACTTTTGCTTGTTTCAAGCTATTTTTTTGCTTTGCTGATTTATTCTTGACCTATTGGTTGTTCAGGAGTGTGTTGTTAATTTCTATGTACCTAAAAGATTTCCAGCTTTCCTCTTATTATTGATTTCTAGAGTCATGCTGTTGTGGTCAGAAGTTACTTGGTGTGATTTCAATCTTCTTAAATTTGCTGACTTGTTTGTGGCCTATAATATGATCTATCCTGGAGAATGTTCATGTGTGTTTGAGAAGAATTGTGTGTTCTGTTGCCCTTGGATGAAATGTCCTGTATTTCTCTGTTTGGTTCTTTTGGTCTAATATATGGTTTATGCCCTGCTTTTTTTGTTGTTGTTGTTGATTCTTTCTGGATGATCTGTCTCTTACTAAAACTGGGGTAGGGAAGTCTCCTACTAATATTGTAAGTTTTTCCCTTCAAGTCTGTTAATGTTTGCTTGATAGATTGAGATGCTTCAATTTTTGTGTAAATATATTTATGATTGTTATATTTTGATTGATTAACCTCTTAATCCTTATATACTAACTGTCTTTGTCTCTTGTTACCATTTTGGCTGATAAAAGTATAGATACCTTACCTGTTTTTGATTTTCATTTATTTGCACATACTGTTGTTTTTCACATGTTCACTTTGAGTCTATGTGTGTTCTTAAAGGCAAAATGAGTCTTTTGTAGGCAGCATATATTTAGGTCCTGCTTTTCTCCTCCCATCGAGCCACTCTATGGCTATCAATTGGAGAATTTAATCTATTTATATTTGAAGTAACTACGGACAGGCAATAGCTTACTAATGCCATCTTATAATCATTTCCTGGCTATTTTGTGGTTCCAGTTTTTTTCCCTTTCTTCCTCTCTTGGTGTGTTTCTTGAATTTGTGATTTTCTGCAGTGATATGCTCTGATTCCCTTCTCTTTGTCTATTGGAATATACTATAAATTTTTGCTTTGTAATTCCTACACAGCTTATATAAATCATCTATAAAGCTTTCCATTTTACTCTGATAGAAACTTAGCTTTGATTGCATAGAAAAAATTTGCCCTTTTACTCTGCTCTTTATGTTTTTATGTCACAAATTACCTCTCTTATATTGTGTATTTGTTAAGAAGTTATAGTAGCTATAGTTATTGTTAATGGTCTTGTTTTTTAGCCCTTATACTATAGTTAAATGGTTAACACCCCAATGTATTATAGTATTCTAAATTTTTGTATATATTTGTCTTTACCAATGTGTTGCATAGTTCCATGTTATCATGTTACTAATTAGTGTTCTTTTATTTTAGCTTTAAGAACTCCTTTTAGCATTTCTTATTAAAAAGACCTAGTGGTGATGAATTTCTATGGATTTTGTTTCTCTGGGAGTCTTTACTTCTTCTTAATTTTTGAAGGATAACTTTACCAGATAGAGTGTTTGTGATTGGCAGGTTTTTTTCCTTCCAGCACTTTGAATGTGTCATTTCACCTTCTCCTGGCTTGTGGCCATTTTACTGAGAAATTTGCTGATAGCCTAATGGGGGTTTCATCATAGGTTATAATCATTTTTTACTCTTGCTGTTTAAAGATTCTCTCTTTGTTTGATTTTCAACAGTTTTATTGTGATATGTCTTAGAAAAGGTAGTTTTGGATTGAAATTTTAGGGTAACTTGTAGCCTCAAGAACTTGGATGTCCAGATTTCTCCCTGGGTTTAGGAATTTCTCTGCCATTATATCTTTTTTTTAGATTAAATTTTTTTTTAATTTTTAAAAATTTATTTATTTTTAAGGGAAGGATATTTGCTTTATGATACTGTGTTGGTTTCTGCCATACAGAAACCAACCAAAATACCTTCTTGACAAGGAGATTTTAACAGGCAGTCAAGAAAAGTTAATGGAAGATTTTTGAAGTAATAAACAAGATTGATAGAGATCATCTAAATGTTCAGAATAAAAGACTTGAGTGGTATCTGGATTATTTTCTGAACTTTCAGATGTAAAGTTGAAATTGAACTTAAAAGATAATTGGAAGGGTGTAAATGGTGTGGATAAGTTCTCAAAGAGCACCATATTAGTAAGATAAATTATAGTTTTAGTACATTTTTCTCTCTCTCTTTTTTTTTTGTTTCTTGGCTCCCAAACCTTGCCTGCTCTTAATCAAGTGTCTTGTAAATGTGGGCCTTAGCCCCATTGGGAATTGTGGGGAAAATTGGGTGATGCAGTATACCCCATTCCTTTTATTGCCTATACAACTCAAAGCAACTTTTAATGTAGGTTGGTAAAAATTTTATTATTACTTTAGTGTGAGTATAATCATCATGCTGAAGACTTTTCTGTGAATTTTTTTTCCTGTGAAGATTAACACCAAAGACCTATATATAGAAAACCATAAAACACTGATGAAAGAAATCAAAGATGACACAAGTAGATGGAGAAATATACCATGTTCATGGGTCAGAAGAATCAATATAGTGAAAATGAGGATACTACCCAAAGCAATCCATAGATTCAATGCAATCCCTAGCAAGCTACCAATGATATTTTTCAGAGATCTAGAACAAATAATTTCACAATTTGTATGGAAATACAAAAAACCTCAAATCGCCAAAGCAATCTTGAGAAAGAAGATTGGAACTGGAGGAATCAACCTGCCTGAATTCAGACTATACTACAAAGCTACAGTCATCAAGACATTATGGTACTGGCACAAAGACAGAAATATAGATCAATGGAACAAAACAGAAAGCCCAGAGATAAATCCACACACCTATGGACACTTTATCTTTGACAAAGGAGGCAAGAATATACAATGGAGAAAAGACAATCTCTTTAACAAGTGGTGCTGGGTGACCACAACAGCTGGGAAAACTGGTCAACCACTTGTAAAAGAATGAAACTAGAACACTTTCTAACACCATACACAAAAATAAACTCAAAATGGATTAAAGATCTAAATGTAAGACAAGAAACTATAAAACTAGAAGAAAGTGTAGGCGAAACACTCTCTGACATAAATCACAGCAGGATCCTCTATGACCTACCTCCCAGAGTAATGGAAATAAAAACAAAAATAAACAAATGGGACCTAATTAAACTTAAAAGCTTTTGCACAACGAAGGAGCCTATAAGCAAGGTGAAAAAAAGACAGCCTTCAGAATGGGAGAAAATAATAGCAAATGAAGCAACTGACAAAGAATTCATCTCAAAAATATACAAGCAACTCATGTAGCTCAATTCCAGAAAAATAAACGACCCAATCAAAAAATGGGCCAAAGAACTAAACAGATATTTCTCCAAAGAAGACATACAGATGGCTAACAAACACATGAAAACATGCTCAACATCACTCATTATCAGAGAAATGCAAATCAAAACCACAATGATGTACCATCTCACACCAGCCAGAATGGCTGCTATCAAAAAGTCTGCAAACAATAAATGGTGGAGAGGGTGTGGAGAAAAAGGAACCCTCTTACACTGTAGGTGGGAATGCAAACCAGTACAGCCCCTATGGAGAACAGTGTGGAGATTCCTTAAAAATCTTGAAATAGAACTCCCATACAACCCAGCAATCCCATTTGCTCTGCATACACACCAAGGAAACCAGAATTGAAAGAGACACATGTACCCCAATGTTCATTGCAGCCCTATTTACAATAGCTAGGACATGGAAGCAACCTAGATGTCCATTGACAGACGAATGGATAGAAAGCTGTGGTACGTATACACAATGGAATATTATTCAGCCATTAAAAAGAATGCATTTGAATCAGTTTTAATGAAGTGGATAAAACTGGAGCCTATTATACAGAGTGAAGTAAGCCAGAAAGAAAAACACCAATTCAGGGGGCGGTCCTAAGATGGCAGAGGAATAGGATGGGGAGACCACTTTCTCCACCACAAATTCATCAAAAGAACATTTCAATGCTGAGTAAATTCCACAGAACAACTTCTGAATGCCAGCAGAGGACATCAGGCACCCAGAAAAGCAGCTCATTGTCTTCGAAAACAGGTAGGAAAAAATACAACAGACAAAAAAAGAGACAAAAGAGGTAGGGAGGGAGCTCCGTCCCCGGAAGAGAGTCTTAGAAAGAGAGAAGTTTCCAAACACCAGGAAGCACTCTCACTGCCGAATCTGTAGCGAGCCTTCGAAGCACAGAGGGCAACATAACAGGGAGGAAAAGTAAATAAATAATTTAAACCCACAGATTATGAGCCCAACAGTAACTCCCCCAGCGGAGAAGCAGTGCAGACGCCTGCACCCACCACTAGCAAGCAGGGGCTTGGCAAGGAGGCGCGGGCTGCATTGCATTTTAAGGATCGGGCCGAATGCCCCGAGTATAATCAGAGCGAACTAACTTGGGCTAGCAAACCAGACTATGGGATAGCTACCATGAGAAAAGCTCTAACATAAGACACCGCCAGGACCGTGCACAGAACAAAGGATGGAACAGAATTAGCCGCTGCAGACCATGCCCCTCCGGTGACAGGCAACCAGAGTTGGAAGGGCTGGAAGGGGGCAATAGCAGCCCCAGAGAGACATCAACTACCAAACTGCAAACAGGCTTCTTTGCTAACTAAGACTTCTTGGGGTTCTGGATAGTCATCATCTGCCTGAGAAGGTGCGCCAGCTGTACACCCAGAAAACTGAGCAGCAGGGGCGGGAGAGGCGATAAGTCACAGCAACCATGCTCGCCAAACACCTGAGCTACTTGGAACTGGGAAGGGCACAAAACGCAGGCCTAACCGAGTCTGCACCTCTGAGGACTACCTGAGTGCCTGAGCCTGAGCGGCTTAGACCTGGGAGGTGCATGCAGCCCAGGGCCGGCCTCAGAAGGTTCCCGGTGGAGCAACCTAGAGCCTGAGCTGTGTGCACCGTGAGCGGGGGCAGGCCCAGTGTGGCTGAGACACTGCGAGCACACGCCAGTGTTATTTGTTTGCAGCATCCCTCCCTCCCCACAGCGCGACTGAACAAGTGAGCCTAAAAAAAAGTGTCCACCACCGCCCCCCTTATGTCAGGGTGGAAATCAGACATTGAAGAGACCAGCAAACGGAAGCTGAAACAGAGGGAACCGCCTTGGAAGTGACAGGTGCAATAGATTAAAACCCTGTCGTTAGTACCAACTACATAGGAAGGGGCCTATAGATCTTGAGAAATATAAGCCAGACCAAGGAACTATCCGAAAATGAACTGACCCCACACTGCCCACAACAACACCAGAGAAAGTCCTAGATATATCTTTACTATTTTTATGATCATTCTTTTTGTTTGTTTTTTCTTCTTTTTTTATTTTTAATTTTAAGTCCTCTATTTCTCCTTTAATTTTCATTTTTATAACCTACTATTACTTTTCAAAAAAAGGACCCTATTTTCAAAGCAAACTTCATATATATAGTTTTTATTTTTAATAATTCTTATGACTTTTTTTTCTTCTTCTTCTTTTCTTTAATATTGTATTTTTGAAAATTCAACCTCTATTCTAGGTTTTTAATCTTTGCTTTTTGGTATTTGTTATCAATTTTGTACCTTCAAAAACCCAATCTTCATTACCCATTTTTACTTGAGAGAGAGATTACTGGCTTGACTGCTCTCTCCTCCTTTGGACTTTCCTTTTTCTCCACCAGGTCACCTCTGTCTCCTCCCTCCCCCTTCTCTTCTCTACCCAACTCTGTGAATCTCTGTGTGTTCCAGATGGTGGAGAACACTTAGGGAACTGATTACTGACTGAATCTATCTGTCTCTCCCCTTTTCATTCCCCTCTTTTATCCTCCTGGCCACCTCTGTCTCCTTCCTCCCTCTCCTCTTCTCTGTATAACTCTGTGAACATCTCTGAGTGGTCCAGACTGTGGAGCGCACATAAAGAAGTGATTACTGGCTAGCTTGCTCTCTCCTCTTTTGATTCCACCTCATTTCATTCAGGTCACCCCTAACTCCCCTCTCCCTCTTCTCTTCTCCATGTAACTCTGTGAACCTCTCTGCGTGTCCCTCAATGTGGAGAAACTTTTCATCTTTAACCTAGATGTTTTGTCAATGATGCAGTATAGAAGGAGAAGTCTTGAGCCTACTGTAAAAATAAAACTGAAAACCAGAAGCAGGAGGCTTAATCCAAATCCTTAGAACATCAGAGAACTCCTGACTCCAGGGAACATTAATCGATAGGAGCTCATCAAACACCTCCATACCTACACTGAATCCATGCACTACCCAAGAGCCAACAAGTTCCAGAGCAAGACATATATGCAAATTCTCCAGCAACACAGGAACACAGCCCTGAGCTTCAATATACAGACAGCTCAAAGTTACACCCAAACCATTGACATCTCATAACTCATTACTGGACACTTCATTGCACTCCAGAGAAGAAATCCAGCTCCATCCACCAGAACACCGACAAGAGCTTCCCTAACCAAGAAACCTTGACAAGCCACTGATACAACCCCACCCACAGTGAGGAAACTCCATAATAAAGAGAACTCCACAAACTGCCAGAATACAGAAAGGCCACCCCAAACGCAGCAATATAAACAAGATGAAGAGACAGAGGAATACCCAGAAGGCAAAGGAACAGGATAAATGCCCACCAAACCAAACAAAAGAGGAAGAAATAGGGAATTTACCTGATAAAGAATTCCGAATAATGATAGTGAAAATGATCCAAAATCTTGAAATAAAAATGGAATCACAGATAAATAGCCTGGAGACAAGGATTGAGAAGATGCAAGAAAGGTTTAACAAGGACCTACAAGAAATAAAAAAGAGTCAATATATAATGAATAATGCAATAAATGAGATCAGAAACACTCTGGACGCAACAAATAGTAGAATAATGGAGGGAGAAGATAGGATTAGTGAAATAGAAGATAGAATGGTAGAAATAAATGAATCAGAGACAAAAAAAGTAAAATGAATTAAAAGAAATGAGGACACCCTCAGAGACCTCCAGGATAATATGAAATGCTCCAACATTCGAATCATAGGAGTCCCAGAAGAAGAAGACAAAAAGAAAAACCATGAGAAAATACTTGAGGAGATAATAGTTGAAAACTTTCTTAAAATGGGGAAGGAAATAATCACCCAAGTCCAAGAAACCCAGAGAGTCCCAAATAGGATAAACCCAAGGCAAAACACCCCAAGACACATATTAATCCAATTAACAAAGACCAAACACAAAGAACAAATATTAAAAGCAGCAAGGGAAAAACAACAAATAACACACAAGGGGATTCCCATAAGGATAACAGCTGATCTTTCAATAGAAACTCTTCAGGCCAGGAGGGAATGGCAAGACATATTTAAAGTGATGAAAGAAAATAACCTACAGCCCAGATTACTGTACCCAGCAAGGATCTTATTCAGATATGAAGGAGAAATCAAAAACTTTACAGACAAGCAAAAGCTGAGAGAATTCAGCACCACCAAACCAGCTCTTCAACAAATGCTAAAGGATACTCTCTAGACAGGAAACACAAAAAAGGGCGTATAAACCTGAACCCAAAACAATAAAGTAAATGGCAATGGGATCATACTTATCAATAATTACCTTAAATGTAAATGGGTTGAATGCCCCAACCAAAAAACAAAGACTGGCTGAATGGATACAAAAACAAGACCCCCATATATGTTGTCTACAAGAGACCCACCTCAAAACAAGGGACAACCACAGACTGAAAGTGAAGGGCTGGAAAAAGATATTCCATGCAAATAGAGACCAAAAGAAAGCAGGAGTAGCAATACTCATATCAGATAAAATAGACTTGAAAACAAAGGCTGTGAAAAGAGACAAAGAAGGCCACTACATAATGGTCAAAGGATCAATCCAAGAAGAAGATATAACAATTATAAATATATATGCACCCAATATAGGAGCACCGCAATATGTAAGACAAATACTAACAAGTATGAAAGGGGAAATTAACAATAACACAATAATAGTGGGAGACTTTAATACCCCACTCACACTTATGGATAGATCAACTAAACAGAAAATTAACAAAGAAACACAAACTTTAAATGATACAATAGACCAGTTAGACCTAATTGATATCTAGAGGACATTTCACCCCAAAACAGTGAATTTCACCTTTTTCTCAAGTGCTCAAGGAATCTTCTCCAGGATAGATCACAGCCTGGGCCATAAATCTAGCCTTGATAAATTCAAAAAAATTGAAATCATTCCAAGCATCTTTTCTGACCACAATGCAGTAAGTTTAGATCTCAATTACAGGAGAAACACTATTAAAAATTCCAACATATGGAGGCTGAACAACACGCTTCTGAATAACCGAAAAAATCACAGAAGAAATCAAAAAAGAATCAAAATATGCATAGAAATGAATGAAAATCAAAACACAACAACCCAAAACCTGTGGGACACTATAAAATCAATGCTAAGGGGAAAGTTCATAGCAATACAGGCATACCTCAAGAAACAAGAAAAAAGTCAAATAAATAACCTAACTCTACACCTAAAGCAACTAGAAAAGGAAGAAATGGATAACCCCAGGGTTAGTAGAAGGAAAGAAATCTTAAAAATTAGGGCAGAAATAAATGCAAAAGAAACAAAAGAGACCATAGCAAAAATCAACAAAGCCAAAGCTGGTTCTTTGAAAGGATAAATAAAATTGACAAACCATTAGCCAGACTCATCAAGAAACAAGGGGAGAAAAATAAAATCAATAAAATTAGAAATGAAAATGGAGAGATCACAACAGACAACACAGAAATACAAAGGATCATAAGAGACTACTATCAGCAATTATATGCCAATAAAATGGACAATGTGGAAGAAATGGATGAATTCTTAGAAAAGTACAACTTTCCAAAACTGAACCAGGAAGAAATAGACAATCTTAACAGACCCATCACAAGCATGGAAATTGAAACTGTAATCAGAAAACTTCCAGCAAACAAAAGCCCAGGTCCAGATGGCTTCACAGCTGGATTCTACCAAAAATTTAGAGAAGAGCTAACACCTATCCTACTCAAACTCTTCCAGAAAATTGCAGAGGAAGGTAAATTTCCAAACTCATTCTATGAGGCCACCATCACCCTAATACCAAAACCTGACAAAGATGCCACAAAAAAAGAGAATTACAGGCCAATATCACTGATGAACATAGATGCAAAAATCCTTAACAAAATTCTAGAAATCAGAATCCAACAACACATTAAAAAGATCATACACCATGACCAAGTGGGCTTTATCCCAGAGATGCAAGTATTCTTCAATATCTGCAAATCAATCAATGTAATTCACCACATTAACAAATTGAAAAATAAAAGCCATATGATTATCTCAATAGATGCAGAGAAAGCCTTTGACAAAATTCAACATCCATTTATGATAAAAACTCTCCAGAAAGCAGGAATAGAAGGAACATACCTCAACATAATAAAAGCTATATATGACAAACCCACAGCAAACATTATCCTCAATGGTGAAAAATTAAAAGCATTTCCCCTATGTCAGGAACAAGACAAGGGTGCCCACTTTCACTGCTACTATTCAACATAGTTTTGGAAGTTTTGGCCACGGCAATCAGAGCAGGAAAAGAAATAAAAGGAATCCAAATTGGAAAAGAAGAAGTAAAACTCTCACTGTTTGCAGATGACATGATCCTCTACATAGAAAACCCTAAAGACTCTACCAGAAAATTACTAGAGCTAATAATGAATATAGTAAAGTTGCAGGATATAAAATCAACACACAGAAATCCCTTGCATTCCTATACACTAATAATGAGAAAATAGAAAAAGAAATTAAGGAAACAATTCCATTCACCATTGCAACGAAAAAAATAAAATACTTAGGAATATATCTACCTAAAGAAACTAAAGACCTATATGTAGAAAACTATAAAACACTGGTGAAAGAAATGAAAGAGGACACTAATAGATGGAGAAATATTCCATGTTCATGGATCAGAAGAATCAATATAGTGAAAATGAGTATACTACCCAAAGCAATCTATAGATTCAATGCAATCCCTATCAAGCTACCAGGGGTATTTTTCACAGAACTAGAACAAATAATTTCACAATTTGTATGGAAATACAAAAAACCTTGAATAGTCAAAGCAATCTTGAGAAAGAAGAATGGAACTGGAGGAATCAACTTGTCTGACTTCAGGCTCTATTACAAAGCCACAATCATCAAGACAGTATGGTACTGGCACAAACACAGAAATATAGATCAATGGAACAAAACAGAAAGCCTAGAGATAAATCCACACATTATGGACACCTTATCTTTGACAAAGGAGGCAAAAATATACAATGGATTAAAGACAATCTCATAAACAAGTAGTGCTGGGAAAACTGGTCAACCACTTGTAAAAGAATGAAACTGGAACACTTTCTAACACCATACACAAAAATAAACTCAAAATGGATTAAAGTTCTAAATGTAAGACCAGAAACTATAAAACTCTTAGAGGAGAAAATAGGCGAAACACTCTCCGACATAAATCACAGCAGGATCCTCTATGACCCACCTCCCAGAATATTGGAAATAAAAGCAAAAATAAACAAATGGGATCTAATTAAAACGAAAAGCTTCTGCACAACAAAGGAAACTATAAACAAGGTGAAAAGACAGCCTTATGAATGGGAGAAAATAATAGCAAATGAAACAACTGACAAAGAATTAATCTCAAAAATATACAAGCAACTCATGTAGCTCAATTCCAGAAAAATAAACGACCCAATCAAAAAATGGGCCAAAGAACTAAACAGACATTTCTCCAAAGAAGACATACAGATGGCTAACAAACACATGAAAAGATGCTCAACATCACTCATTATCAGAGAAATGCAAATCAAGACCACAATGATGTACCATTTCACACCAGTCAGAATGGCTGCGATTCAAAAGTCTACAAGCAATAAGTGCTGGAGAGGGTGTGGAGAAAAGGGAACCCTCTTACACTGTTGGTGGTAATGCAAACTAGTACAGCCACTATGGAAAACAGTGTGGACATTCCTTAAAAAACTGGAAATAGAACTGCCTTATGACCCAGCAATCCCACTGCTGGGCATACACACTGAGGAAACCAGAATTGAAAGAGTCACGTGTATCCCAATGTTCATTGCAGCACTGTTTATAATAGCCAGGACATGGAAGCAACCTATATGTCCATCAGCAGATGAATGGATAAGAAAGCTGTGGTACATATACACAATGGAGTATTACTCAGCCATTAAAAAGAATACATTTGAATCAGTTCTAATGAGGTGGATGAAACTGGAGCCGATTATACAGAGTGAAGTAAGCCAGAAAGAATAACATCAACACAGTATATATACTAACACATATATATGGAATTTAGAAAGATGGTAATGAGTACCCTGTATGTGAGACAGCAAAAGAGACACAGATGTATAGAACAATCTTTTGGACTCTGTGGGAGAGGGAGAGGGTGGGATGATTTGGGAGAATGGCATTCAAACATGTATAATATCATGTAAGAAACAAATCGCCAGTCTAGGTTTGATGCAGATACAGGATGCTTGGGGCTGGTGCACTGGGATGACCCAGAGAGAGGGTATGGGAAGGGAGGTGGGAGGGGTGTTCAGGATTGGGAACTCGTGTACACCCATGGCAGATTCATGTTGATGTAAGGCAAAACCAATACAGTATTGTAAAGTAAAATAAATTTAAAGAAAAAAAGGAAAACACCAATACAGTATACTAACGCATATATATGGAATTTAGAAAGATAGTTGGTAATGATGACCCTATATGTGAAACAGCAAAAGAGACACAGATGTAAAGAACAGTCTATTGGACTCTGTGGGAGAAGGCGAGGGTGGGATGATTTGAGAGAATAGCATTGAAACATGTATATTATCATACGTGAAACAGATCACCAGCCCAGGTTTGATGCACGAGACAGGGTGTTCAGGGCTGGTGCACTGGGATGACCCTGAGGGACTGAATAGGGAGGGAGGTGGGAGGGGGTTTCAGGGTGGGGAACACATGTACATCCATGGCTGATTCATGTCAATGTATGGCAAAAGCCACTACAATATTGTAAAGTAATTAGCCTCCAATTAAAATAAATAAATAAAAAATTTTTAAAAATGATTAACACCAGTCTAACCAGGCAATCACCTTGAAGGACATTAATTGCAACTTTGGGATTTATTTTCCCAATGGCCTCAGTCAAGGAAGGAAAATCATATTATTCTCTGTTTCTGTAAAGGTCCTGTTTGCTCTGGGGTAAGGAGTGCATCCCCTGATACCTTATTATGCCCTGAAGAGTTCCCATGTTCTGCTAAAAGGAAAATTTTGGACAAACTCATTGTCTTGTTTGTAACAATGATAATCACAGTTATTTTCAGCTTGCCTTCCATAGTTAGATTATATACATTAGTGTAGGTGGGATAGGAGGGCAATTAGGTTAATGTTTCAGGTCACATGATATCCAGAGAGCCTCTCATCAGTTTATATATGATTAGGGCATAGAAGGAAAGAGAACAGCAGGGAAGGTGAGCAAACCCAGGAAGGTCACTACTGAAAGAAGTTGGTGCAGTGCTAAACCAGGTTTAATATAAAGGAATGAATATGACAAGAATTAGAAAAATGTTTGTTAGTAACAATGAGGGTGAGAAGAAAGTGCTAAATCATCCACTTTCCCCATGATATTTAACTTAAGGGAAATATTTTATTCTATGGTTTATAAAATATATCTTTGATAGGGTCTTTATTTCCCTTTTATCTGTTAAGAAGGAAATCAAACCATAAAGCTTTGAAATTTAATTTCCTGAATTCTGTAGTTTTTCATCCCTAATCTCTTATCCCTTTTTACTTTTTTTTTTCCTTTTTACTTTGAGAAGAATGCTGAAAGAAAGGTAATACAAAAAATACCACAAAACTCCCAATTTCTTTTAATTAATGTAATGTGAAATTCAGGCAGCTTTATAAGGCAGAAAAATGATGTCTGCAGCAAAAAAGGTACCCACAGTATTTGAATTCAA
This sequence comes from Oryx dammah, assembly GCF_014754425.2. Taxonomy (NCBI): domain Eukaryota; kingdom Metazoa; phylum Chordata; class Mammalia; order Artiodactyla; family Bovidae; genus Oryx; species Oryx dammah. The sequence continues at coordinate 22,160,949 of NW_024070195.1, forward strand.
ATATCTTGTGATGTATTAACTCCAATTCTAAGGAAATTTTAAAAATCCCTTAGAATTTTCCCATCATATCTCAAAAGGTTAATAGTTATTTTCATTGTCAATAATATTAAGTGGTGCATTACTATCTTTATGCCTGCCTAAATCAATCTTAGCCAAATTCAATGTTCCTAGCTCTTCAGCTTGTAACTCAACTAATTAGACATCTCTTATAGCTTTTTAAAGATTCAAGATTAGAATATTAGAGCAAATAAACATTCCTTAAAAGACTGCAGGTGAATCTGTTTTGGCTGAATTTGTCTTTTGCCATATTCTATCAGAGAATGTGAGAGAAGCAGAAATAGCAAGGCAAAGCTATTTGGGAATATTTAAATGATGGGATACTGTGCTTTGCATCAATAACTATATAATAAAAGAGTGGGTTTTTTTTTTCTGTGAAAAATGGATAATGCACATGAGAAAATAAGCAACTGAAAATCAAACTATTAGTACACATTCAAATTTCTTAACTTTATTTTTTACAAAAGAACCACGAGAAGATGACCTTGTCATTGGATTTTATGTAATATTCACATATTTTTGTCTATTAAAAATTAGTGAATTTTCTCTTCGGAATTTCCCATTCCAAATTGTGGAAAACCTAGACATATATGTAATCGTAGGTTGTGACTCAGAATTTAATGTCTTACCTATTGTTCTAAAGCATATGCAGTTTTGTGGGCACAATCTTTAAACCCTGTTGTTCATGTTTCATAGACACTCAAAATACACACTTTGTATTCCAAATACCTCAGAGTTCCTCTCTGCTTTCCTGCTCCAACCACCCTCCCTTTCTTGCTCCCTCTTAACAGTTTCCTTCGTCTTTTTTTTTTTTTTAATCTTCCAAAACAAGCTGTATTCTCATTTATGTTTGGAAGTATTTTACCACCATATTCCCCAATCTACTTCATTTTTCAATTAATCCAGATTATTAGCTGTTTTATGGTTGTTGTTTGTTGTTTCCATAAAGGCCACTTGGATAAGTAGCTTTTACACCTCAGCATTTCATTTCTTCTTTACCTTCTGGGTTTCCTTGTATGAACATTGCTCTGTGGAGCACTTCTGTGGTTTTAGCACTTTTGCGATGATCATGTATTGATACCTGTGCAGTGAACTTCAGCTAAACTCGTTATTATGAATATTGATAAGTTGGTGTGTGCTCATGCATGCATGTGTCTTTGTTTATATTTATATTTACATGTTATTTGTGTCTGGAAATAAGCTGATAGCATAAACAAATAAGTATGAATGTTTTATTTTGTCTATAAACATATCAATTGAAGTTTAGTTTTTTCATCCAATGATGAATTGTTTTTATCTCATGATAAATTCTCACCCTTGTGCAAGATTGTTAAGACTGCAGATATTTCTTTCTATGTAACCACAAAATCAGAAATAACCTGAAAATGAGGAAAAAGAGGTTTTTTTTTTTCCCTAAGAAAAGAGAGTTTTTAAAATGAAAATTTTCTTAGCTATGAAAAGTCTTTAATCTTCATTTATCCAAGTGCTAACATACATAAAAAATAACTAATTCAGATGAGAAGCTATTGTTAGTATCTACAACAGGACAAATGTCTGAATGAAACATAAAAACTATAAAAATCCTATTGTTATAATGGCAATATTTGGAAACGTGTTTTCTCCCTCAATCAGTTTGCAAAGGTTTGACAATGAGGGGGCGGGCCCTCAGTTTATATGATTCTTCAGGTATTGAAAGAAAAAGAAAGATGAAGGAAAAAAATGCAAGTTCTGGTTACTTTGTTCTACTGGGTTTTTCTAACTGGCCTCATCTTGAGTTAGTTCTCTTTGTGGTTATCTTGATGTTCTACCTGATGACACTGATAGGTAACCTGTTCATCATTTTCTTGTCATATCTGGATTCCCATCTCTACACTCCTATGTACTTCTTCCTCTCAAACCTCTCTTTTCTGGATCTCTGCTACACCACGAGTTCCATCCCCCAGTTGCTGATCAACCTCTGGGGGCCAGAGAAAACCATCTCTTATACTGGTTGCATGATTCAACTTTATTTTGTCCTTGCACTGGGAACTGCTGAATGTGTGCTGTTGGTGGTAATGTCCTATGACCGTTATGCAGCTGTGTGTAGACCCCTGCATTACACTGTCCTCATGCACCCTCGTTTCTGCCATCTATTGGTTGTGGCTTCTTGGGTAAGTGGCTTTGCCACCTCAGCACTTCATTCCTCATTTACCTTCTGGGTACCCCTGTGTGGTCATCGCCAAGTGGACCATTTCTTCTGTGAAGTTCCAGCATTGCTTCGACTGTCATGTGTCGATACTCATGCTAATAAGCTGACCCTTATGGTCATGAGCTCCATTTTTGTGATCATACCACTTATTCTCATTCTCAGCTCCTATGGTGCCATTGCTCAGACTGCGCTGAGGATGCAGTCAACAACTGGACTTCAGAAAGTCTTTGGGACATGTGGAGCCCATCTTATGGTTGTATCCCTCTTTTTCATTCCAATTATGTGCACATATTTACAGCCACCATCAGGAAATTCTCAAGATCAAGGCAAGTTCATTGCCCTTTTTTATACTGTTGTCACACCTAGCCTCAACCCTCTAATCTACACCCTCAGAAACAAAGATGTAAAAGGGGCAGTTAAAAGATTAATGGGCTGGGATAGGGAAATGTGAGAGATCACCTGTCCAGCAACTTTTGTTCAGAGAGTCTTATGTATTTCAGAGGTTTCCTCTGCTCCTTTGAGACGTGATGGTATTTTTGGTCTACAACCCACCAAGCATAGAAGAAAAGTTCTTCTTTGTTGTCTTTTTATTTGTTCATTCTGAAATATTTTCTAAAGATAACCTTTTGATTTGTACATCTTTAATCTTTAGTTATTCTATATTTAGTGTTCCCAGAAATTAAGGGCCTGGTTTTAAAATTAATATACTAATTCATGGAGCAAACTTTAATATCTACAGAAAGAGAGAGTCAATATAGCAAAGATTAGGCTAATAGAGTTTTTGGTCATTGACAGTCATTACATTTACATAAGTGGTAAATATTCTTTGGCTGAAATACACTTTATTCAAGATACTAAATTATTTGAGCATTTTGTCTTATGGATCTAGATATATACTTGTTGTATTGAAAGATGTAAAGAATTACCTGTTCAAATGATTCATTCATTCATCCATTCCTTTATTCATTGACTCTCTCCAGGGTATTTGTCTTCCCCTCTCTTCATCCTCTTTATCTTTCACTAGACATGATCATGACTATAGGGTACAGACTCATGTCTTTGAATCCACCTCTCTACCAAGGCTTATTGGGTAATATAATTTTTCCTAAATAATTGGGGCCACATGATGGATCATTTCACATATCACACAAACTTTGCAAAGTGTGAAAATGTTTACTTTTCCTGCCTCCATGGAAAACTTACCATTTGGCATTCCACATGTAGCATTCCAGTCTTTCAACATATAAATGGTTCTCCTTTTTAAGGCTTATTGAAGTATAATTTACATATAATAAAATCCATCCATTTAAAATGTACAGTTCAATGAGTTTTGACAAATGTATAATTGTATAAATATCACCACAATCAAGATATAGTACATTTCCATCACTCTCCAAGGAATGCTGTCCTTTTGCTGTCAATTCTTTTACCTGTGCCTGAAGCAACCATTGATTTTGTCATAATAGTTTTGCCTCTTTCATTTTGTTTTTTAGAATTTCATATAAATGTAATCATACAGTGTATAATCTTTGAGTTTGGCTTCTTTCACTTAGCATGATGGTTTTGAAATTTAGACATGCATCAATGGATCCCCCTCTTTTACTTGCTGATTAGAATTCCATTGTATGAATATGGCACAATATATCCATTTATCTGATAATGAGTTTTTGAAAGTATTTACTTTTTTGGTTATTATGAATAAAGCTCTTATAAAGATTGGTATACAAGTGTTTGTGTGGCTAAGTGTTTTCCCTAAATTTAGGTAAACACCTGACAGTGGGATTGGTGAATCACAAACTAAGTATATGTTTACCTTTATTAGAAATTTTCAAAATGTTTTCAAAGTAGCTATACCATTTTCATTCTAAAAAACAGTGTATGAGAGTTACAATTACCCCACATTTTCTATAACACCTCGTATTGTGAATCTTTATACTTTTAGCCTTTCCAGTGGGTTTATAGTTATATCTCATTGTGGTTCTAATTTGTTTGCATTTACTTCAGGGTAAATGAAGTTGACCATCTTTTCATATACCTCCTATATCTTATTTTGTGATGTTTATGTTAAAATATTCTACCTATTTTTATTGGGCCATTTATCTTTTTATTCCTGAGTTCCAAGTATTACTTATACATTTTTAACTCGAGTCCTATGTCAGATAAATGTTTTGTAAGATATTCTTCCAGTCTGTGGTGTGCTATTTATTTTCTAATACTTTCTTCCAAAGAGCAAGTTTTAAACTTTAATGAAATACATGTTTCTACAAAAAAGCATGCCAGCATTTTGATTGTGATTGCATTGAATTTATGGATCAATTTGGGAAGAACTGACATCTTGGCAATATTGAGTCTTCTGATTCAGGAACACAGTGTATATCTCCATTTATTTACATCTTTTAAATTTCTCTCAGAAGCATTTGAAGTTTTTATTATATTGATCTTGTGTATATTTGGTAAAATTTATCCATAACTATTTAATGTTTTGAATGCAATTGTAAATGGCATAGAAATACAATTGAGTTTTCATATATTGACCTTGTATCCTGTGACTGTGCTAATTGCACATTTTATTTCTGGAAGACTTTCAATAATTTTTAGAAAATAAATGCAAAGTGTTTATATTTCAAAAGGGATTGTGGACAATCTATTTACTATTCATTTAAGACCAGCACTTTGGTCTAAAGACTGCCAAAAGTTCACTTAAGTTTATCTAGGAAGTTTTTTTTTTTTTTTGTCTCCTGTTATGGCTGTCTTTAAATTATCCCCAGTGGAAGACTATCAGATTTTAAAACCAGAATGCCAACTAAAAATAACCTAAAATCTTGCTCAGTGACATATTTCAGTAATTGAGGAATGCAATAAATTGACTTCAGACTGTACTGCAAAGCTACAGTCATCAAAACAGTATGGTACTGGCACAAAGACAGAAATATAGATCAATGGAACAAAAGAGAAAGTCCAGAGATAAATTGATGCTTTTGAACTGTGTTGTTGGAGAGGACTCTTGAGAGTCCCTTGGACTGCAAGGAGATCCAACCAGGCCATCTGAAAGGAAATCAGTCCGGACAGTCATTGGAAGGACTGATGCTGAAGCTGAAACTCCAACACTTTGGCCACGTGATATGAAGAACTGACTCATTGGAAAAGACCCCGATGTTGGGAAAGATTGAAGGCAGGAGGAGAAGAGGACAACAGAGGATGAGATGGTTGGATGGCATCACTGATGCGATGGACATAAGTTGAGAAAGCTCTGGGAGTTGGTGATGGACAGGGAGGTCTGACGTGCTGCAGCCCATGGAGTTGCAAAGAGGTGAACATGACTGAGTGACTGAACTGAACTGATGGACACCTTATCTTTGACAAAGGAGGCAAAAGTATACAATGGAGAAAAGACAGTCTTTTTAACAAGTGGTGCTGAGAAAACTCAACCATACATAAAAGAATGAAACTAGAACACTTTCTAACACTATATACAAAATAAACTCAAAATGGATTAAATATCTAAATGTAAGACCAGAAATTATAAAACTCTTAGAGGAAAACATAGGCAGATATTCTCTGTCATAAATCACAACAAGATCCTCTATGACCCACCTCCCAGAGTAATGGAAATAAAAAAAAAATAAACAAATGGGACCTAATTAAAGCTAAAAGCTTTGGCACAATGAAGGAAAGTATAAGCAAAGTGAAAAGACTGACTTCAGAATGGGAGAAAATAATAGCAAATGAAACAACTGGCAAAGAATTAATCTCCTAAATATACAAGCAGCTTGTGCTGCCCAATACCAGAAAAATGATCAACCCAATCAAAAAGTGGGCAGAAGAATTAAACAGACATTTCTCCAAAGAAGACATACAAATGGCTAAAAATAGATGAAAAGATGCTCAACATCACTCATTATTAGAGAAATGCAAATCGAAATCACAACGAGGTATCATCTCATGCCAGTCAGAATGACTGTCATCAAAATGGCTACAAACAGTAAATGCTGAGGAGGATGTGGAGAAAAGAGAACCCTCTTACTCTGTTGGTGGGAATGCAAACTTGTACAACCACTATGGAGAACAGTGTGGAGATTCCTTAAAAAACTGAAAATAGAACTTCCATATGACTTAGCAATTCCACTTCTGGGCATACACCCCGAGGAAACCAGAATTGAAAGAGACACGTGTACCCCAATGTTCACTGCAGCACTGTTTACAATAGTTAGGACATGGAAGCAACCTAAATGTCCATCAGCAGATGAACGGATAAGGAATTTGTGGTACATATACACATGGAATATTACTCAGCTATAAAAAGGAACACATTTGAGTGAGTTCTAATGAGGTGGATGGAACTGGAGCCTATTATACAGAGTGAAATAAGTCAGAAAGAGAAATACATATATTAATGCATACATACCCACTCCAGTATCCCTGCCTGGAAAACTCCATGGACAGAGGAACCTGGCAGGCTACAGTCCATGGGGTCGCAAAGAATCAGACACAACTGAGCATCTAACATGGAATTTAGAAAGATGGTAAAATAGATGCAGAGCAGTAAAATAGACACAGATGTAAAGAACAGATTTTTGGACCCTGTGGGAGAAGACGAGGGTGGGATGATTTGAGAGAATAGCATTAAAACATGTATATTATCACATGTAAAATAGATGACCAGTGCAAATTTGATGCATGAGGCACCCAAAGTTGGTGCTCTGGGACAACCCAGAGGGATGGGGTGGGGAGGGAGACAGGAAGTGGGATTCAGAATGGGGGGAAATATGTGTACCCATGGCTGATTCATGTTGATGTATAGCAAAACCCATCACAATATTGTAAAGTAATTATCCTCCAATTAAAACAGATAATTAATTTTAAAAAATGAGTTTCTGTTGTGGCAATTTAAACATGATCCAGCCTCAGTATTGATAGTGTTGGGAAGTTACATCCCTCATTTGAATGCTCTGAGTCTGAGAGTCAGTACCTTCAGTTTACTTTTCTGTCTACATTATCTTTTTGACTTAGTTTCAGTGTTTCAGTGATTTCATTTCTGAAAAGTCCTGTTTTTAGTGCAGGGAGTAAAGCTTTCACCAAGTTTGCAAATGTAAAGAGAATTTCATTTTAACCTATAGCTTGCAGAACATGCAACCAGTTAGTGTTCATTCCTATAAGCATTGGAGGCTGACTCCAGCAAATTTTCTTCAAAGATTGTTGGAAGAATGGTGGATGCCAGGGTACCCCAGGCTCTCAGAGTCCAATTACTAGGGTAGTGCCAGGGAGTCCAGAGCAAAAGTGAATGAACAGCCTCAAGTTCACCGGAACAACTCAGGGCCTGTCATCTTCCTTCTTTGTCCTTCTGCTCAAGAGTCAAAGCCCTGGAGAAAGTCAGCCTGATCAAGCCTCAGTCCTGTGTCCAGCTCTAGACTAGGGACCAGGGCTCTCTGTTTGACACACACTCACCAAGATTGCACAGGAGGGAGGAAGTTCCTAGATGAGAAGGAAGGTGCAGCTGGAGGGGTACTGAACAGGAAGAAAGACCCTCCCAAATCATGGTTTCACTGCTGCATGAGGACGGAGCTGTGCTTTACTTATTTTTGCCAGACACACAGTAGACCTTCAGTAAATGTTTGTTCATTTGAATGTTGTTTAATCACTAAGTTGTGTCTGACTCTTTGTGACCCCATGGACTGTAGCCCACCAGGCTCCTCTATCCATGGGATTTGCCAGGCAAGAATGCTTTAATAAATTTTTAAGAATTTTATAAGTACATGTTCATGTCATTCACAAATAAAGACTGTTATTTCTACCTGTCCAACTGCTGTTCCTTTTAAATCGCTATCTTACTTTGTCGCACTGGCTGTGATTTCTAGATTAATTTTGACTGTAAGAACTGGGAGCCAGAATACTTGCCTTATTCTCAATTTTGAGGGGAAGTAGTCAGTCTTTTGTCAATAGATATGTTTAGTTTTTTTTTTTTTTTGGTATTATCTATTAGGATTAGAAAGTTTCATTCTTTTCTTGGTTTGCTGTGATTGTTTCTCATGAAAGGGTATGAAATTTTATCCAGCATTTTTTCTGCATTTCTTCATTTTCTTCTTTATTCAATTAACATGGTGAATTTCACTGGTTAATTTTCATGAGTTAAACTAACTTTGCCTCTTGGCAGTGGACTCTTGATCATAATGCATTGTCCTTTTAAAATCAATCTGGATTTCAGTTGCTAATTTTTTTTTGTCCAATTACTAGGGCACTTCAGTTCAGTTCAGTCACTCAGTCGTGTCCGACTCTTTGCGACCCCATGAATTGCAGCACGCCAGGCCTCCCTGTCCATCACCAACTCCCAGAGTTCACTCAGACTCACGTCCATCGAGTCAGTGATGCCATCCAGCCATCTCGTCCTCGATCGTCCCCTTCTTCTGCCCCCAATCCCTCCCAGCATCAGGGTCTTTTCCAATGAGTCAACTCTTCGCATGAGGTGGCCAAAGTACTGGAGTTTCAGCTTTAGCATCATTCCTTCCAAAGAAATCCCAGGGTTTATCTCCTTCAGAATGGACTGGTTGGATCTCCTTGCAGTCCAAGTTACTCTCAAGAGTCTTCTCCAACACCACAGTTCAAAAGCATCAATTCTTCAGCACTCAGCCTTCTTCACAGTCCAACTCTCACATCCATACATGACTACTGGAAAAACCATAGCCTTGACTAGACGGACCTTAGTCAGCAGAGTAATGTCTCTGCTTTTGAATATGCTATCTAGGTTGGTCATAACTTTTCTTCCAAGGAGTAATTACTAGGTAAGAATTTTTGGGTCTGTAATCATGAGTGATAATAAGCAGTATTTTTCTTTTCTTATGATGTTTTTTGTCTAGTTTCTGTACCAACTTAGTGCTGGTTTCATTATATGACTTGGGAAATACTCCCTTCTCTATTTTCTGAAAGAGTTTGTTTAGCATTGGTATTCCTCTTAAGTGTTCAATAGGACACTGATGTAAACATTTACTATTTCCTTTCTTTTGCTGACTTTTAGTTTAATTTCATCTTCCTTTTTCAACTTTTGAAGGGTGAAAGTGTAGATCATTGATATTAGATCATTTCCCTTTATTTTAAATATAAAACATTTAAAGCTATAAATTTTCCTCTCAGTATTGATTTAGCTGCATCTCACACATTTTGAAATTTTTTAAAAAGATTATTTTTAATTGGAGTATAATTACTTTACAATATTGTGATAGTTTCTGTCATACATCAACATGAATCAGCCATAGGTATACATGTCCCCTCCTTCTTGAACTTTCCTTCCATCTCCCTCACCATTCCTCCCCCCTAGGTTGTCACAGAGTTCTCCTGGAGTGGAGGTGATGGAATGCCAGCTGAGTTATTTCAAATCCTAAAAGATCATGCTGTGAAAGTGCTGCACTCAATATGCCAGCAAATTTGGAAAACTCAGCAGTGGCCGCAGAACTGGAAACAGTCAGTTTTCATTCCAATCCCAAAGAAAGGCAATGCCAAAGAGTGTTCAAACTATCACACAGTTGCACTCATCTCACATTCTAGCAAAGTAATGCTCAAAATTCTCTAAGCTATGCTTTAAAAGTAAGTGAACCGAGAACTTCCAGATGTTCAAGCTGGATTTAGAAAAGACAGAGGAACCAGAGATCAAATTGCCAACATCTGTTGGATGATCAAAAAAGCAAAAGAGTTCCAGAAAAACATCTACTTCTGCTTCATTGACTATGCTAAAGCCTTTGACTGTGTGGATCACAACAAGCTGTGGAAAATTCTGAAAGAGATGGGAATAGCAGACCTCCTGAGAAATCTGTATGCAGGTCAAGAAGCAAAAGTTAGAACTGGACATGGAACAATGGACTGGTTCCAAATTGGGAAAGGAGCACATCAAGGCTGTATATTGTCACCCTGATTATTTAACTTATATGTGGAGTACATCATGAGTAGTGTTGGACTGGATGAAGCATAAGCTGGAAGCAAGATTGCTGGGAGAAATATCAATAATCTCAGATATGCAGATGACACCACCCTTATGGCAGAAAGTGAAGAGGAACTAAAGAGTTTCTTGATGAAAGTGAAAAAGGAGAGTGAAAAAGCTGACTTAAAACTCAACATTCAAAAAACTAAGATCATGGCATCTGGTCCCACCACTTCATGGCAAATAGATGGGCAAACAAGGGAAACAATGGCAGACTTTATTTTGGGGGGCTCCAAAATCACTGCAGATGGTGACTGCATCCATGAAAATTTAAAAAAGCTTGCTCCTTGGAAGAAAAGCTATGACCAACCTAGACAGCATATTAAAAAGCTAAGATGTATTACTGTGTTAGAATACAGTATTTATCTTTCTCTTTCTGACTCACTCCATGAAGACTTTATTTATAGGGCAACAGCAGAGAAACAGACATAGAGAATAGACTTATTGGGAGAGAGGATGAGATGTATGGAAAGAATAACATGGAAACTTACATTACCATATGTAAAATAGATAGCCAATGAGAATTTGCTGTATGGCTCAGGGGACTCAAACAGGGGGTCTGTATCAACCTAGTGGGGTGGGTTGGGAAGGGTAATGGGAGGGAATTTCCAAAGGGAGGGGATATATGTATACCTATGGCTGATTCATGTTGAGCTTTGACAGAAAACAGCAAAATTCTGTAAAGCAATTATACTTCAATAAAAAAATAAATAAGTTAAAAGAAAAAAAAAGATATTACATTGCCAGCAAAGGTCTGTCTAGTCAAAGCTATGGTTTCTTCAATAGTCATATGTGGATATGAGAGTTGGACCATATAGAAAGCTGAGCACAGAAGAACTGATACTTTTGAATTGTGGTGTTGGAGAAGACTCTTGAGAGTCCCTTAGACTGCAAGGATATCCAGCTAGTCAATCCTAAAGGAAATCAGTCCTGAATATTCATTGGAGAGACTGATGCTGAAGTTGAAACTCCAATACTTTGGCCACCTTATGCAAAGAACTGACTCATTGGAAAAGACCCTGATGCTGGGAAGATTGAAGGTGGGAGAAGGGAACGACAGAGGATGAGATGGTTGGATGGCATCACTGACTCAATGGACATGAGTTTGAATAACTCCAGGAGTTTGTGATGGAAAAGGAAGCCTGGCGTGCTGCAATCCGTGGTATTGCAGAGTCGGACATGACTGAGTGACTGAACTGATACTGATTAAATGAGGATAAACAGCTTCTTCTGGCATTGTAGTAACCCTGTTCAATCCCAACCTCAGTGGTGTCATCATATTATACATTAGTGGTGTGTTCTCACACTTGGAGTATGTAATTTTTCTGACAGCTTATGAAGATTAAAAACATGGGAATAGAAGTAAATCATATCCAGTAATAATTATCAGTGCCCATAACTCAACTCCAAGTGAAGTTCTCTCCAGGATACTTTACTAGTTTGTAAAATATTCTAATTCACTTTCTTCTCATGTAACTCAGCTTGCCAGAAGCGTACAGAAATGAATTAATGTCATTTGTCCATTTTCATCCCTCATATATGACTTGTGCCTTATGGTCTATGACAATCTGATACTTAAAATGTTTTGCATGGATTGTGTATAACTGGGAGTGAGTATGGACTCTGAAAATTACCAAAAGGCAGAATCCATATTTCTTCTATCAAGTGCTTTGAAAGTCACATACTTTCAGTGTGTTTCATCTCTCAAGTGTGTTGGGAGAAAAGAAAGAAGCTGAGAGCTGCTGTTTTAGAAATACTCTGCTTTAATTAAATTATTTTATACCATCTGTAATTCCCAATAAGTTTATAATATTGCACATAAGAATTTCACAATTGCTAGCACCCAATAGATTGGCAGAAGCTAAATATTCTACAAGTCTAGCAACCACAGCATGAGGAATATCGGAACTTGGTATGACAATATTATAGTCCTGGTTGTCAGATATTTCCCAGGTTTAAATAACTCAATTTTACTGCTAGTGTTGGATTGCTCTTTAAATTCTTCCTCCTCAAAATAAAATATAAAGCATGACTATGTAACTATTTAATGATATTAATAGGTAAATATTTATTATTATTTAATATATATTGAGGTGAACTGGAATGATACATGCCAAATTCATGATAATGGTTGTCTCTGGGTTGGATTTTGGGTCAAAGAGTGGTAATTAAAAAGGATATGGATTTTTTAATGATATTTTGTTTGCTAAAATATGCTTGATTTAAATATATATTAAAATCATAATTGATAATTCTGAGTTGTGGGAAGATAGATTTTCTATGTGTAATATTTTAAATATCCAAAATAAAGAATAACAAGAAAATAAGGTAGAATCATGTGTTAAAATATCAGTTCAAATTAAACTTCACTCTGATGATAATAATAGCTAAGATGTATTGAATAATTATGTACTAAGTACTGCTGAAGACTTTTTAAATCTTTTTCTTATTGAGTCCTTACAACAGTCAAGATCACTGAAACATAAAGACTATTTTCTGATACCTCTCTTAAATAGAAAGAAAAATACCTAATTGCTTTCTTAAAATTATACTTTTAAAAATGTAGTACTATTATGACTTCCAAACCAAATTTTTTTCTACAGGTGGAATATATTAGCTGGAAACAATATAACAAATTAAAAATGTTTATTAATCCATAAACTCTTTATATACTTTTTTTTATAGTAACAAGTCAATTATTGGACTTAGGCTAGCAATCACAGCTAATTTCATTTGTTTATATATATTATGGCAAAACTCTTGACAAGACACCAAGGGAAATTACTGATAAAAATATTTTGGAAATATTAAATAGTTTTGTTAAGTTTTCAGAGTTTTGGTCATTATTTTATGAGTTATAGTTTTCAAAGATTACTTCAATACTTTTGAGGTCTGAACTTGGCCTTGAATTTTAGAGATGTCAGGCAGAGACAATTAACAAGGCAAAGATGTACAGTTTCATCTTTATGTATTCCATTTTTTAAATGTCTCATGATTCCTTCCTCCCTCAGAATAATTCTGACAAGTTATCCTTGAAATGTGGCCCTTAGCATGACGAGGAATTGCAAAAGAAATTTCAGGACAATGCATTCCCCTACCTATAAACACAGCTTAATGCATGTTTATCAGTGATGATCTGTCTAGAGTCATTGTTTTTTTAGTGCCACTGTGTATTGTGTTGAAGGATTCCTCAGAAACTTCTAACTAGGACAACTCCTTGAAGGGCATTAATTGCTGCTTGGGGGTTTACCCTCCCAATGGCCCCAGTTAAGGAAAGCATGTCACATTATTCTTTTGTTTCCATAAGGGCACCACTTGCTCTATGAAAAGGAGTCCATCCCTTGACACAATGAATGCTCTAGTGAGTTCTTCTTTCCTGCTAAAACCATATTTTTTTCATAGACTCAAGACTCTCTGTTGTGTAGCAATGATAATCATAGTAATTTTCAGACTCTGCTTTCATATATTGATGTAGTAGTTTAGAACATTTGATGTAGGTAGCCATTTATGTTGGTAATTTCAAAGAGGTGAAAACCAGAGATCAGACTGGTCCACATGATAAAGAGGCATAGATTAGGCAGACAAATACAGGGAATGTTGACAGTCACAGGAAGGACAGAATAGAAAGGAGTTGTTTCAATACTACTTAAGCACTAAATAAGAGTATTGAAGGACTAATGTAAGAAAAAAACAACCTGACCAGTTATATGGGGATGGGAAAAGGGACTCATGTCCCTCACTATTTCTTCCATGTCTTGTTTTTTAAAAAATAGATATTTCATTCCATAGCTTATACCTTTGATGAGGTTTTTATTTCTCTCTCCTCTGGTAAGAAGAAATTAAACCATTAATTTAACCATCTGCAGTTTCTCTATTTTCATATGATATTATTATTATTTTTCTGTCTCTTATCTCATTCCTTTCTAACTTCTGTAAGAATGTTAAAGGATGGTTCTTGCAACTGATAAATGTATCTGACAGCTGCTATTTTGTTTGAAATAATATACTAAGTTATTCACGCAACTGTATGAAGAAGGAGAAAATTATATCGGCTTTAGAAGAAGCAATGACAGCATTTGGGTTTATATTTCTCATGATGCAGTATCTTCCATTCAATGAAAATACAGAAAAATTTTGGAACTTTTCCATTATCCCACAAGTGGTAGTGATCTCTAAATGAAATACTCTTTATGATTTATTTCACCATTGCTATCTTTTGATTCTGTCATTTTGAACTTCAGGATACACTGGGCAGCAGCCATACTGTCTTTGGTAAGGTCTGAACTTTAGCCTTGAGGAGGAAGGCTCCTTTCCAGGTTTTAGAGCTCTATTTATGTCTTTATAGTTACTCTCCTTCCATAACTTAATAATTCTTTATATTATATATTGGTTTAATTAAAAAGTTCTTTTAAAACATATACTGTCTGATTATCCTATATGATTTCCGAGATGTATAAAGTAGTTTAGATTAGTGTAACAGCTACCTAATGATTAAGTTTTAGGGCCCAAATCAGTCTTACAGCACTGGAGCCAACCTGTTTGTGACTTTCCTGCTGAAAGTTAACCATTTATCTACTGCTAACGTCTTTTTCAAGAATTGCTCTTATAAAATGGGAGCAATTAAGAGACCCCCAAGGAGAAGGCAATGGCACCCCGCTCCAGTACTCTTGCCTGGAAAATCCCATGGAGCCTGGTAGGCAGTCCATGGGGTCGCAAAGAGTTGGACATGACTGAGCGACTTCACTTTCACTTTTCACTTTCATGCATTGGAGAAGGAAATGGCAACCCACTCCAGTGTTCTTGCCTGGAGAATCCCAGGGACGGGGGAGCCTGGTGGGAGGCCATCTATGGGGTTGCACAGAGTCTGACATGACTGAAGTGACTTAGCAGCAGCAGCAGCAGCAGCAGCAGCAGCAGCAGCAGCAGCAGCAGCAAGAGACCCCCAAAGAGGTAACCACAGATGGCTCTGCTGTGATTTCTCTTTCTCCTTTTCTTTTTTCACTTCTTTCCTCTTCTTTCCTTCCTTTCTTTTTTTTTTTATAGCTTGTTAGGAAGTGTGAGAAAAAGAATTGGCTGTGGGAGGGAAACAGAGTGATGTGGCATTGTTGAATGAGGCAAAAAATGCACAGAGAGACAGAGGCGTGTTTAAATGGTTACTATGGCTTGTCATAATGACCAGTGACAAAAGGTAGTATTAATCTTTCTTATGGAAGGTGAAGATTCACTTTAAGAGTTATAACTATTTATGAAATGTACTTTTTTAAACAAAAAAGAAATATAACATTCTCTAGGAACAGTATAATAAATGATAAACAGCCATGTAATGATTTCAGTAAATATTCAGAATTCTCTACGTTGGAGAATAAAAATATATGTAGACATTATAAATTGTGAGCAGAATTTATATATTGTCTCAGTTATTGTCCCAGAGGAAAGAAGTAATGTCAAAACTTCCTTGAGGCCCTGTGTTCAGGTTTTTCCACCCTGTGATACACATGTCCACACTTTCAACTTTCAGCACCAGTAGTCATTTTTCTATCTTCCTCCAACCTCACACCCTTGTTTCTTTGCTCTCGGTGAATTTATATCTTCCTTTTCCTCAAAATTTCTCTTTTCAAGTCAGTTATATTCACATCTTTTAAGACACATTCTACCATTGTTCTCCCTATGTGTTTCACAGATCTATTCATGTGAACTAAGATTTTTAGCTTTCTTCATATTGTGAGTATCCATCCATAGTTGATGTGCCTGTGTGTGTCCTTTTTCTTTTGTATTTGTATTGTGTTTTAGTTTTTGATTTAGAAATAAACTGTGAGTATAAGAAAGCAAATCAGAAGATAAAGTTATTTCTATAATAATATTTCATTCAAGCTCAGTGTTTTTCATTCTGTATAAGTATTTTGAAATTTTAACTCAATGTGGTATTGTTCATCATATCCTCATATCTATTATATATTTAAGATTATTTGGATTGTAATTTTTGTGCTTTCTATAATCACATAAACGGAAATGGCATGAAAATGCTGAAAAGAAAACTAAAGCTATTTATTGAAAAAGATTATTGTTTCACAAGAATTTTCTTTTGTAGCTAAGTAAGGAATTTTTCAAGTTACTATTTACCTAGATGTCTCCCTGGGGTGAGGAAGAATTCAACTGCTAAGAAGTTATTATTCTGTAACAGGGAACATATCTGGATGAAATATAAAAGTAAAAATATGTTGTATTTACTTTATAAATTTTTAATTTGATAAAATATCAAACAAATAAATTCTGCAAAAGTGGTACAAATAACTACCATTAACCTTTTAACCAGATTGAGCAATAGTTTACATTCTGCCTGGAATATTTATCTCGTCTATTATCTATGTAAATATCCTATTTCTCATTATATTTTCATTCACTAGTTTTTAGTACCCATTTAAGTTTTCCTAACTTCACTATACCTTCTGTATTTGTTAGTTAGGATACTGATGTCAGGAATAGCTTTTATTTATTTATTCTTTTAAATTTATCAGTAGAGTGTGGATTCTTATTTCCTCTGGTTCATTAGTATTATAGTTTTTCTTAATACCCCAATTGTTTTAGAATTGGCCCTTTAAGAGTCATAGGCCCTTAAAATTGGCTTCTATTTCTTTCTCATGTGTCCCTTTATTTCTTGGAGACTTTCCATTTTCTTTATTTAAGTATAGTTGATTTACAATATTATGTTAGTTTCAGGCATACAGCATAGCGATTTATTATTACTGCAGATTATACTTCATTATGCTATGGAGTATATCCTTGTTGCTTACCTATTTTATAATAGTAGTTTTTTACTCCAAAGCCCTTAATTTGTTCCTCTTCCCTCCCTTTCCCCTTTGGTAGCCACAGTTTGTTTCCTATACTTGTTAGTCTTTCTCTTTTTTTGCAATACATTAATTTGCATTAATTTTTAAATTTGACATCAGTGATATCATACAGTACTTGTCTTTTACTGACTTACCTCACTAAGCATAACATAATTTAGGGCTATCCACATTGCTGCAAATGGCAGTATTTTGTCTTTTTTTTAGGGCTGAGTAATATTTCATTATATTGTATTGTTGTTGTTCAGTTGCTCAGTCATATCTGAATCTGCGATCCCATCGACTGCAACATTTCAGGCTCCTCTGTCCTCCATTATTTCCTGGAGCTTTCTCAAATTCATGTCTATTGAGTCAGTGATGCTATATATATATATATATATATATATATATACATATATATTTATATACACCATATCTTCTTAATCCAATCATCTGTTGATGGGCATGGGGATTGCTTCCATGTTTTGGCTATTGTAAATAGTGTTTCTATGAACACTGAAATGCATTTTTTTGAATGATTGTTTTCATTTTTCTAGATATATAACCAGGAGTGGAATTGCTGGATCATATGGTAGGTTTAGTTTTAGTTTTTTGAGAAACCTCCCTACTATTCTCCAACTTACATTCTGCACTAACTTACATTCCCACCAACAGTTAGGAGTGTTCCCCTTTCCCCACATCCTCAACATTTGTTTTTTGTAGACTTTTTGATAATAAACATTCTGACAGATATAATATGCTCTCTCATTGTTTTTTAATTTGTATTTCTCTAATAACATGATATCAAGCATCTTTTTATGTGCTTTTTAGCCATTTTGTATGTCTTGGGAAAAATGTCTCTTTAAGTCTTGACTCATTTTTTTTTTTTTGATTGTTTGATGTGGAGTTGTATGAGCCGTTTGTATATTTTGAACATTAACCCCTTGTGAGTTGCATTATTTTCCAAAAATTTTCTCCCATTCCATAGCTTGTATTTTTATTTTATCAATGGTTTCCTTTGCTATACAAAAGGTTTTAAGTTTAGTTAGTTCTCATTTATTTTTGCTTTTATTTCTTTTACCTTATGGAATTAATCCAGGAAAATACTGCTGCAATTTATGTCAAAGAGTGTTTGGCCTAGGAGTTTTATGGTTTCCATTGTTATGTTTAGGTCTTTTACCCATTTTGAGTTTATTTTTGTGTATGGTATGATTAAGTGTTCTAATTTTATTGTTTTACATGTAATTGTCTAATTTTCTCAGCATCACTTGCTAAAGAGACTATATTTTTCCATTGTATATCTTGCCTCCTTAATTGACCATAGGTGTGGGTTTATTTCTGGGCTCTGTATTCTGTTCCATTGACCTAAATGTCTTTGTGCCAATACCATGATATTTTGATTATTGTAGCTTTATAGTATAGTCTGGGGCCTGGAATGGTTATACCTACAGTTCTGTTCTTTTCCCTCAAGATTGCTTTGGCAATTTACTTTCCTTTTATTTTGAATCTATGTGATTCTTTCATCAGGTAACAAGAAATGAATGATAATGGAAAAAATAAATGCAAGCTCTGAAGGCTACTTTGTTCTACTGGGTTTTTCTAATTGGCCTCATCTGGAAGTAGTTCTCTTTGTGGTTGTCTTGGTGTTCTACTTGATGACTTTGACAGGCAACCTGTTCATCATTATCTTGTCATACTTGGATTCCCATCTCCACACTCCCATGTACTTTTTCCTCTCAAACCTCTCTTTTCTGGACCTCTGCTACTCTACCAGCTTCATCCCTCAGTTGCTGGTCAACCTCTGGGGTCCAGAAAAAACCATCTCTTATGCTGGTTGCATGATTCAACTTTATTTTTCCCTTGCACTGGGAACCACTGAATGTGTGCTGTTGGTAGTCATGTCCTATGACCGTTATGCAGCTGTGTGTAGACCCTTGCATTACACTGTCCTCATGCACCCTCGTTTCTGCCACCTGTTGGCTGTGGCTTGTTGGGTAAGTGGCTTCACAAACTCAGCACTTCATTCCTTTTTCACCTTTTGGGTACCTCTGTGTGGACATCGCCAAGTGGACCATTTCCTTTGTGAAGTTCCAGCGCTGCTTCAACTGTCATGTGTTGATATCCGTGCTAATGAGCTGACCCTCATGGTCATGAGCTCCATTTTTGTTCTTATACCTCTCATCCTCATTCTCAGCTCCTATGGTGCCATTGCCTGGGCAGTGCTGAGGATGCAGTCAACAACTGGACTTCAGAAAGTCTTTGGGACGTGTGGAGCCCATCTTATGGTTGTATCCCTGTTTTTCATCCCAGCCATGTGCATATATCTACAGCCACCATCAGGAAATTCTCAAGATCAGGGCAAGTTCATTGCCCTCTTCTATACTGTTGTCACACCTAGCCTCAACCCTCTAATCTACACCCTCAGAAACAAAGATGTAAGAGGGGCTGTAAAGAGACTAGTGGGGTGAGAGTGAGCCTGTATCCTTGTGACATTAATGGTACAATGGAGCATCTCTTCATCAATGATTCATCCATCCATCCATCCATTGGCCACTCTTTCATTTACTCACTCTCTCAGGACTTATTGAGCATGTACTATTGCAAGGTCACAGAGTTCATTGTAGCAGATATGAATTAAACACACTGCCTGAATACCAATCACTCTCTGGTGGAGAAAACAACTATATAAAATCAAGATCAAACTCCATATTAGATTTTTCCAATGGCACAAGCCTAATAGAACAAAAGTATCTTTTTCTTAATTGAAAATGAGATATGGAATTGTTTTAAAAATTGATTAAAGAGCAGGTATAGTTCCTATGGAATGATGATATTCATAATCTTAAAAACCCAGAATATATCTTTTAAAAAGTATTTTATTTATTTACTTATTTTGGCTGAGCCAGGTCTTCGTTGCAGCACATGGCATGTGAACTCTTAGTTGTGGTATGTGGACTCTTAGTTGAAGCATGTGGGATTTACTTTTGACTAGGAATTGAACCTGGGTCCCCTGCATTGAGCACGGGGAAGTTCCTAGAACATATCTTTTGATTTCTTGTTTTCTAGGTAGAATTCATCAAAAATTTGTTTTCTTTGGTTTAATTAAACACATAATGAGATACTTTAAATCATTTCTCCAAAACTGTTATTCTTTTTTGAAAGTAATTAATATTGAGAGGAATTTTGGTCTATATTCTTCATTATACCATTATCAATAGTAAGAAAATAAGTTTTATGAATCAATTAAGAAGGTCTCTGAAATAATGCAGCCATAGTAAGCATCTTATAGTTCTCATTTTTCAAAACAGTGAGAAGTATAAAGGAGATGAAAATAGTTGTAAAAATGCTATATAGCTCATAAGGTAATGGTCATCATAGATAGGTATTGATAGATAGGAACATGGAACACCTACTTAACCTAAGAAGCAATGAAGAATATCTGAAGCAACCAAGCAGGCTTTGCAGTTACTATGCTATGCAGATTTGAGGACACTTCTAGTGCGAAGCAAATCATAGTTAAGCCTTTTTGATTTCTCCCTTAAAGCCTGTCTCAAATACATGTCTGCATTTTTATAACTAAGGGTTACAATACTTTGCTGTCTTCCTTTTGTTCTTCAGGAAAGACTTGCTTGGCTGAGAAAAGAAGAAAAATTTTTTGATTAGTTTCCTTGAAAAGGCAATCTTGAGATTGCTCATGCTTTTCCATCAAGTATAGAGTACACTCTAACCTTCATATATAATATGTTTCTTTCAACAGAGCTTCTCAGTGGCTAATAAGAATATTCTTCATGCTGGAATATACTGGACAGATACGACTACTGTGAATTAGTCTAGAGTAACAGCATATATCTGTGGCTTTCCCACTACCACTATGCTCAATGTTCTTTATCCTTAAAATTTTTATACATTTTCTTTAGAAAGTCCAGATATTTCAGAGCCTGGAAAACACTCACAGTTCTGAAATGAGTCATGTTTACAGGCTTAGAAGGTGGTAGATAATTTAAGGAAGCAATCTGAACAGCTCTAAAACAGTCTCTATAGCTAAGCTTATGACACAAATTTTGCTGGGTTTTGCCATCCAAACTAAATATTACCACATTCCTATGTGTTTAAGACTAAGTTAGACAAAGGATATATTTAATAAAAATGATCAGAGACATCATTTAACATCACAAAATTTTAAATTTCATTGCTCTCTCTCTCTATGTGTATGTGTAAAATTTAAAAACTTTTTTGGGCATTCAGCCATCAGTCAAATTTTAAAGTTATTTAGAATTTTTCCAAACTGCTGCTGCTGCTGCTGCTAAGTTGCTTCAGTCGTGTCCAACTCCGTGCGACCCCATAGACGGCAGCCCACCAGGCTCCCCATCCCTGGGATTCTCCAGGCAAAAACACTGGAGTGGGTTGCCATTTCCTTCTCCAATGCATGAAAGTGAAAAGTGAAAAGTGAAAGTGAAGTCACTCAGTTGTGTCCGACTCTTAGTGACCCCAAGGACTGCAGCCCACCAGGCTCCTCTGTCCATGGGATTTTCCAGCAAGAGTACTGGAAACTAGACATACCAAAAATCTATTTTGTTTAAGAACTCGACCAAGCACCAGAAGATCTGTTCTTTATAAAAAATTAGATATGAGTTCCAACTGATTCTTGTTCAGGATAACATGCAATTTTCTAACCAATAGTTTGCTTAGATTTTGATCATACCAAATAATGTCAGAAAAGTTCACATCACTGTTATTTTTCTTGCTTGTTAATTTCTTCATTACAAAGCTGTATTTCTCATCATATTAATTCTATACTGAATAATTACAAAAGCATTTAATTTGCTTTAAAATATGTAACTAATTTTGTGACAAAGTGTTAAGTTGGCTGTGAGTCCTGGAACTAAGTTTAGCACTTTTAACTTTTAATGATACAGATTCTGAGCATCAAAGAGCTACTTATATTGTTTGAAGTAATCAAGCTGCTTTACACCCTAGAAATACAAATTGTTTCTTTCTCATAATGATTCTTGCACAGTTTCATTGATTCAGAAAGTTCATGCTTATGATATTTAAAAGGAATGTTAAGAAACTCTCCAATGCATTTCCCATATATTTTATTTAATTTAATATTTAATGATACATTTTTTAGGCAAAATAAAAATGCTGTTCACTTGTTTGTTAAACAGGAGTCACAATGTGTTTTTAAAGAAGCAGTAGCATCTACCTAAGTTGAAGCTGATAAACTTATGAGACTCATGGTTGATTTAAGGTGTAGCGTGCCTTACAGTGGTGCCATGCTCCCATTTAGACAGGGCCAATCTTGTAGAGAGTGTCGGGATGTTTCTTAGGTGACTCAATCAAGGAAGTTCACTGGTGAATGCTTGCTGTGATGATTAGCTTGAACACATGAGTTTATAATTTATATTATTGCCTTCTTTTCTTTTACTACTTAGTACAGTTATGATTTCATTATCTACCCACCAGAATAGAACTATTTTTAATAGTTTGCACAAATAAAAGGGTGCTGTTACTGGTGCATATTAGCCAAGTATCACCCTTGCCTAACACCATTTTAGAAGAATATGAGGAATGTGACATATTTTGCAAAAAGAACATCTAACGTGAACTGAGGAAGTGGGAGACAAGAATGAGTTATTAAAGAAACCTCTATATACCTAACCTAATGGTTAAATATCAATAACCTCAGATATGTAGATGACACCACCCTTATGGCAGAAAGTGAAGAGGAACTAAAAAGCCTCTTGATGAAAGTGAAAGTGGAGAGTGAAAAAGTTGGCTTAAAGCTCAACATTCAGAAAATGAAGATTATGGCATCTGGTCCCATCACTTCATGGGAAATAGATGAGGAAACAGTGGAAACAGTGTCAGACTTTATCTTTTGGGCTCCAAAATCACTGCAGATGGTGACTGCAGCCATGAAATTAAAACACGTTTACTCCTTGAAAGGAAAGTTATGACCAACCTAGACAGCATATTCAAAAGCAGAGACATTACTTTGCCAACAAAGGTCCGTCTAGTCAAGGCTATGGTTTTTCCTGTGGTCATGTATGGATGTGAGAGTTGGACTGTGAAGAAAGCTGAGCGCTGAAGAATTGATGCCTTTGAACTGTGATGTTGGAGAAGACTCTTGAGAGTCCCTTGGACTGCAAGGAGATCCAACCAGTCCATTCTGAAGGAGATCAGTCCTGAGTGTTCACTGGCAGGACTGATGCTAAAGCTGAAACTCCAGTACTTTGACCACCTCATGGGAAGAGTTGA
The DNA here is from genome assembly GCF_014754425.2 of Oryx dammah. Taxonomy (NCBI): domain Eukaryota; kingdom Metazoa; phylum Chordata; class Mammalia; order Artiodactyla; family Bovidae; genus Oryx; species Oryx dammah. Next base: position 22,184,245 of record NW_024070195.1, read on the forward strand.
CTCACTGGAAAAGACTCTGATGCTCGGAGGGATTGGGGGCAGGAGGAGAAGGGGATGACAGAAGACGAGATGGCTGGATGGCATCACTGACTCGATGGACGTGAGTCTGAATGAACTCCGGGAGTTGGTGATGGACAGGGAGGCCTGGCGTGCTGCGTTTCGTGGGGTCGCAAAGAGTCGGACACGACTTAGTGACTGAACTGAACTGAACTCTCACTTGGAAGTGAAAATGCTCCTCATGAGGTTGCCCAGTGCCCCCTTTACATCCTTATTCCTCAGAGTGTAGATGAAAGGGTTGAGTGTAGGAGTCACTACTCCATAGAAGAGAGCCATGAACTTGGGTTGGTCCCTTGAGATGGAGGAGGGGGGCTGAAGGTACATACTAATGGCTGGACCATAAAACAAGAAAACTACAATGAAATGGGAGGAGCACGTCCTAAAGGCTTTTTTCCTCCCCCCCAAAGATTTAATCTTAAATACAGCATGTCCAATGCAAGCATAGGAAATTAGAATTAAGCATAGTGGTACAGCTAACAAAAAAAAGCATACCACAGAGAGTGTGAGCTCATTAGCACCCTTTTCGCCACAGGCAGTCTTTATGAAAACAGGAATCTCACAAAGCAAGTGGTCCAGGGTATTGCGACCACACAGTGGTAACTGTAATGTAAGAGTGGCCTCTGAGACAGCATAGATCATTCCACTTAGCCACACGGTGACCACTAATAAGACACAGATGCACCGATTCATGATGAGGGTGTAGTGTAGAGGCTTGCAGATGGCCACGTAGCGATCAAAAGACATAACAGCCAAAAGCAGACATTCTGCACCCCCCATCGTGTGGAAGAAATAAAGCTGAAATGCACACCCCATATAGCTGATTGTCTTAGACGTTCCCAGGTTAAAGAGCATCTGAGGGACAGTGCTTGTGGTGTAGCACATGTCCAAAAAGGAGAGGTTGGTGAGGAAGAAATACATGGGGCTGTGCAGACGGGCATCTAACTTGGACACCAGAATGATGGCTATGTTTCCCATCATGGCCATGGGGTATGTTATAAGCAGAAAAATGAATAGAGGAAGCTCTAGCCAAGGACGGTCAGCAAAGCCTAGTAGAAAAAACTCTTCGGGATGGCTTTTGTTAATCAGATCCATTATTTTCAGTTTGTTTCACCTGTGGCAGGGAAGTGGCAGGGAAGGTAGAAAGGTTTTGAGAAATGACAAAACACAGTTATGCAGTGTGCACAGTTAAGCATCTGGTCACAGAAGATTGGCTACAGTAAATTGGGTAGTGGTGATAACTTAAAATATATGACACCAGGTGACTTAATTGCTTTTCATGACATTACAAAACAAAGGTAATCGCTTTAAGCAAGTAACTCAACGTTTCTGAAACTGAATTTCCTGCTCTGTATAATAAAGATGACAATAACTATATCCTTAGGATGTAGTTGTTGTTGTTCAGTCACTCAATCATGTCTGACTCCTTGTGACCCTGTAGACTGTAGCCCACCAGGCTCCTCTGATCATGGGATTCTCCAGGCAAGAATACCGGAGTGGGTTGCCATGCCCTCCTCCAGGGGATCTTTCCAACCCAGAGATCAAACCCAGGTCTCCTGCATTGTAGGCAGATTCTTTATCGCTGAGGCACTGATAGGATTAAATGCCAAGAACTGACTGTTTCAGATACTCCAAAGTAATGATTTTCATACTTTTTTTTGCATAAATATTAGCTGAAGAGGCAATTAAAGTTTATTTGTTTCTATATCTAGGTGTCTGATAGAGAAGATGTGGCTTGGGGCCTAGGAATCAGATGGTTGTTTTATGAAAACACTATGCTATTAATACAAGCCAGTACTGAAATATTAAGAAGAATAAAAATATTGAGGTAACAATAGCAAAAGTAGGAGTCAGACAAATCCTAGTACTGTAAGACTTATCAAGATAGCCTTTCCAGATTCAAGTATATTATTATAGCTGAATAATTGTATCATCCCCATGGGGACTATGAAGACAGGTTTTATTAAAATCCATCTTTGTAATTTAGAATTGAACAAGAAATGTAAACATTTTCATGTCAGTTTCCTGAAGTATAAACTGAGAGAATTTAGCTATGACATATGTTTTCTCATACTCAAAAATTTGTTTTGGGATGTAAATTTTCTTGCATAATTACTTCATTCAAACTGGGCATTTGACTTTTTATTTTAAATTTTAATTATCTGTCTTATAAGAATTTTTCTTTATCAAGTGAGCTTATCATGCAACCTTTATGTCCAGGAAACTGGATCAGGAGAAAATTCTCTATTATAATTTAGCATCAGAGACTTATTCATAACTATAAATTATTTTACATCCTGAGGCTATATTCCTTTAAATTTTTTTTTAAGGTAAGAGGCATAGTGTAACAACAAAAATCAGCTGGCTGAGTAAAGCAATACTTTGAGAAAGTTAATAATGTAATGAAATTTTTAAATACTTTTCCTTTAGTTTCATGAAGTGTATTTCATGAAGTCTGTAATCTGTCAAGTGAGAAATATTCAGATGGGAAGTTAGAGCCATGTATCCTGGTGACAAAATTCTGAGTTACTCTGACAATTCATTATTGGTTTAGAGACAACAGATTACATCTATAGGGTTGCAAAGCAGTTTTCACATTTTCTATTTCATTAAGTCCTCAAAGCCTTCCTGTGAGGTGTCACATGAAGCTACTCAGGGTTAAGATGTCATTATGACTCTTTGATTCCACACTATCCCTAGGTCAGATGTGTGTAATACAAAAGTAAAATAATAGTTTCAAGTAATACTTAATGAGCCCTGTGTGCCAAACTCTACAGGAAGCATTTTATACCTTTTAAATCATCTAGTAACTATTCCCAAGTCTGACAAAGGAAACTTTAGTACCCGTATTTCAAGATATTATTAATCATTCATCACTAATGTCTACTAATGACTAGGGAGGTTCTAAAGATCAAAAAGTGAGAATTCCTTCAATGAGGCAGACAGATTATAAGACTATAGATTCAGGATTTCAAGTTTCCAAGATGTACAATTAAGCTCTGGGATTGCATACTAGATCTCTAATCTTTTCCATGCCATTCTCATGTTTCATTACTGTTAATTCTTGGATTCCATTACTTTTTTTTTTTCATTACTTTTTAATCCTACTTTTTGATCTACTTCCAGTGAGTCTTCATCACTATTTAACTATATAGGGGTCTATTTATCCATGAATGTTTAAAGTCACTTTAATAAAGCATTGGACTATTTCTTTTGATTTTTCCTTTGTATCTCCACTAACATTTTCATCCTAGTATATCTTTTTGTTCATAATTTTCATCACAGAATATTTTATTATATTTACAGTGGTTATTAAGTTATGTGTAGGAAAATACTAAAGAAGAAAGGAAAGTTCTTAATCTGACTTTAAAACATCTGGATGAAACTTGTGGACAAGTCAATTCATCAAATTTTGACTATGTATTAAAAATATTCACTTGATTGAATGAAAACTTCACATTTCACTTAGGTATTTAGTATCTGTCAGTTATACTGTTTATTAAAACTTACATGCATTTAAGTTTGGAATGAGAAAGACTGATTACGAAGAGAAATCTAGTTGCTCTCTATAGGCACCAAACTAGTTATTTCCAAAGTTTCGAGATGTCTCCCAGAAATGAAATGCTGTCTGTTTTCCCTACATATGTTAGGTACTGTGATGTACACAGATTACAATCCTCCTTAAGAATGCATAGTTTAAAAAATAAGTGTCTTTTTACTTACCTTATTTAGATAAGTACCACTTAACAAAAAAGGATTTAGGAAAGAACACACTTGAATTTTTCAAATTTTCAAAGAGAGAAAGTGCAGTATGCAGTTGACTATTTAAGAATTAGCTTCAGAAGTGTGAGTTTACAATTTGATACAAAGCTGCCATAAAGAAAAGAGCCATGTTTATGAAGACAATATGGATAATATCAAGAATGCTTTGTGAGTGTGTAATTTTATTATATTCCTAAGACTCTTGAGAATTGTTTTTAAACAGTCCATTTATGCTTATCCCAGATGAGTTAGCAGAGAAATTTCCTTGGGACAGAGTTCTCTATGGAAATGCTTCTTGTGTATAATTAGTTACTTACTGAATTGAGGTTGGTAGCAAATCTCTTCTATTGTTAGGTTTGTTCTATTTTATTTTTTGTCTCAGGTTTTTTTAAAATGAATTTTTATTGGAGTATAGTTTATTTACAATGTTGTGTTAGTTTCTACCGTACAGCAAAGTGAATCAGTTATAATATACATATATCTGTTCTTTTTAGATTTTTTCCCAATATTGCAGAGTAGCGTTCTGTATGTCATCCAGTAGGTCCTTATTAGTTATCTATTTTATATATAGTAGTGTGTGTGTTCATCCCAAGCTCTTAATTTATCCTTCCCTCCCTCCTCTCTCCTTTGGTAACCATAAGTTTGTTTTCTAAATCTGTGAGTCTGTATTTTGTAAATAAGTTCATTTGTATCTTTTTTAAAAAAAATTCCCCCATGTAAGTGGTATCATATGGTACTTGTCTTTGTCTGAATTGTCATTTTTTAATGAACTATTTGCCTTTTTATTCTCCTGGTTGTTCAGCACGTAACTATTAACACAGACACATAGACACAACTTTCCAAAGCATACATTAATTTTCTAAGACAGTGCAATTTAAATTTATAAGAAGGATAAAACACTTTCCTGACATCCTCCAAAGTTTACAGGGCTCTTCTTTCACAATGGAATTATTATTTCATATTTTCATGTGAAACATTTCATGTTACTTTCCTTAATACTGACTTATGTCATTTAAGATGATAATTTCCAGAAAATGTCATTTCATTCTTTTTAATGGCTGAGTAATATTCCACTGTATATATGTACCACATCTTCTTTATCCATTTATGTGTCAATTGACATTGAGATTGCTTCCATGTCTTGGCTATTGTAAACAGCATTGCAATGAATATTGGGGTGCATGTGTCCTTTCAAACCATGGTTTTCTCTGGATATATGTCGAGGAGTGGGATTGCTGGATTTTTAGTTTTTTAAGGAATCTCCATTCTGTTCTTAGTGTCTGTTCCAATTTACATTCCCAGCAACAGTGTAAGAGGGTTTCGTTTTCTCCACAGCCCCTCCAGCATTTAATCTGTATAGGCTTTTTGATGATAGCCATTTTGACTCATGTGAGGTAATAGCTCATTGTAGTTTTGATTTGCATTCCTCTAAAACAGCAATGCTGAGCATCTTTTCTTGTGCCTCTTGGCCATTTGTCTGTCTTCTTTAGAGAAATGTCTATTTAGGCCTTATGCCCAGTTTTTTTGATTGGGCTTTTTTTTTTTTTATACTGAGCCATATGAACCGTTTGCAAATTTTGGAGATTAATCCCTTGTCGGTCACATCGTTTCCATATCATGATTTTTTAAAGTTGAAGCATGATAGACATACATTACATTATTTTCAGGTATACAACATAATGACTTGACCCTGTATCAGGAAGATCCCCTGGTGGAGGACTTGGCTACCCACTCCAGTATTCTTCCCTGAAGAATCCTAGGGACAGAGAAGCCTGGTGGGCTACATTTCATAGGGTTGCAAAGTCAGACACTACTGAAGCGACTTAACATGAATATAGTGGGAAAGGATCACAGTAAATCCAGTTACCATTGGTCATTATATAAAGTTACAAATTTTTTTCTTTCTGATGGAAGCTTTTTTTTTTTTAAGATTTATTTATTTATTTAATTTTTTGGTTGTTGTGGGTCTTGTTGCTATGCATAGGCTTTCTCTAGTTCCAGTGAGCAGGTGCTATTCTAGTTGTGATGTGCAGGCTTCTCATTGTGGTGGCTTGTTTTACATCAGAGCACAGGCTCTAGGTGCACTGGCTCAATAGTTGTGGTGCACAGGCTTAGTTGCTCCACGGCATGTGGACTCTTCCTGGACCAGGAATTGGAACTGTGTCCCTTGCATTGCAAGGTGGATTCCTAACCACTGGACCACCAGGGAAGCCCGGAAGCTTTTAGGTTTTACTTACTTAGCAACTTCCAGTTTCTCCATGCAATGTTATTGATTATAGTCCACATGCCACACATTTTATTCCTGTGGTATAATTTATTTTATATCTGGAAGTTTGTTACCTCTTGATCTCCTTTATGCATTTTACCCACTGCTAATGCTCCTCCCCTCTGGCAGTCACCAATATGTTCTCTATATCTATGAGCTTTGCTTTGTTCATTTGTTTTATTTTGATTCTACACATAAGTGAAATCATATGGTATTTGTCTTTCTCTGTGTGACTTATTTCCTTAGCATAATACTATCAAGGTCCATCCATGTTGCTGCAAATGGCAAGATGTCATAATTCTTTTATGGCTGGGTAGAATTGCATTGTATATAAATACCACATCTTTATCTGTTTATCTATCAAAAGACACAAATTGTTTCTGTATCTTGGCTATTGTAAGTAATGCTGCAATGAAAATATGGGTGCATATATCTTTTTGAATTATTTTTTTGTGTGTGTGTTTCTAAGTCTTTAATCAAAATAAAGTAAAAATTAAACATGGCTAAGGAAATGAGTGTCTTTGCCAAGGAGCAAAAACATAGATTATGGAAATGGTTGTACATTGATTTAACTTGTATCTGTCACTGTTTCTCTGGTTAATTTTGAAGGGATATTTTAAGATACTGACACAGTGTTGAAATAACATATTTCAAAGTTAAAAAGAAAAGAATGTTATATATCTTCATGAACTTTAACATATAAAAATGCATTCCTATTTCAGTGAGTGCCTACTTGGCCAGACTCACCATCAGATACTCTATCTCTGCTTAGTAGTTTTGCCAGCAGCTCAAATTCAATCTTTTAAATCCTTACACATCATCATCTCCTAATCTCCTTTCAGGTAACTAGATGAATGGATGGATGGGTGGATAGATAGATAGCTTACATTCAATTATATCTTTATTCCTTAATAATTCTTTATAGTGAGATTGCTGTCTGCTAAGCAATGTGTGAGAGATTGAAATAGCTCAAAATTATACTGATTTTTCAATCTCAATGTGTTCCTCCTCCTCTATTTTCTTTCTTAGCAAATGGCAGTATACACACATTTATTTCATTAAAAAACTTACTGAGTAACTACAGCATACTAAGCACTGTGATAGGCATGGGAGATAAAATGGTGAATAAGTTGGGACCCTGGCTTCAGAGGCAATTATAGTGAAAGTGTCTTAAATAAAATACTAAGTGCGATGATGAGTTTAATTTTTCTTCACCACTCCTCTGCACCTTTTCAGCCCTACTACACATAATAAGTTAATCATCAAAATGTACCTCTTGGCTATCTCTTACATGTGAGTCCTTCTCTTGTCCCCCTCCACTCCCCTCGTTCATGCCTTCAATATCTCTCTCCTGGTCTCTGTTGCTGTTCTCGTAATTAGCCCTCTTAATTTTTATACTTCTATTTTCAAACAGCCAAATAATGATAATGTTCTGTTTCCCTTTCTCAAAGTTCTTCTAGCTTCTGTTATCCAGGGTGAATTAGTGTTTTCATTTTCTCCAGATAAATACCAGTATTTTGAATTGCTGGATCATATGATAGTTCTGCTGTTAATTTTTTGAGATACCTCTATACAATTTTCTATAGTATCTGCATTAGTTTTCAATCCTGCAAATAGTGTTCTATGTTTCCTTTACTCTACATTCTTGTCAAAACTTATTATTTCTTTTTCTTTTGAAAATAGCCTAACATGTGAAGTGATACTGTGGTTTTGATTTGCAGTTCTCTAATTATTAGTGGAGAGCTTCCCAGGTGGCTTAGTGTTAAGAAGTCCACCTGCTAAGCAGGAGATGAGGGTTCGATCCCTGGGTCGGGAAGATCCCCTGGGGAAGGACATGACAACCCCTTCAGTATTCTTGCCTGGGAAAGCCTATGGACAGGTGAGCCTGGCAGGCTACATCCATGGGATCTCAGACTCGGAAATGACCTGATGACCAAACAGCAGCAGCAGAAACTAATTAATGATTAAACCAATTGAATGTCTTCTCATGTGTCTGTTGGCCATTTGAATATCTTCTTCAGAAGAATGTCTATTTAGAACTACCTATTTTTCATTTGGATTGTTTGATTTTTTGTTATTGAGTTGCTTGTGTTCTTTGAACATTTTGGATATTATTTGGATAAACCACTGGGTATATGATTTACAAATATCTTTTCCCATTCTGTAGTTGCCTTTTTATTTTGTTTGTGGTTTCCTTCACTGTGCAGAAACTTTTAAATTTGATGTAATCTCATTTGTTTATTTTTGCTTTTGTTGTCATTGCCTTTGGAGTCAATCCAAAAATTATTGTCAAGAGTGATGTCAGGGACCTTACTGCCTATGTTCTCTTCTAGGAGTTTTATGGTTTCTGGTTTTACATTTAGGACTTTAATCCACTATAAGTTTCATTCTGCATATGATGTGATTAGATGTAATAGTCTGATTCTTTTACATGTAAGTTTTCAAGTTTTTGATCTATTCAGACTTATAAAACTTAACAAAATGTTAAAGCCATAATAGATTCCTATTAACTTGCTTTAATGCTTAATAAATCATTAATTTTTCTAGATTCATAAACATACTTTTAAATTTATACAGATTCCTATTAACTTGCTTTAATGCTTAATAAATCATTAAATTTTCTAGATTAATAAGCATACTTTTAAATAATAATCTCTAATGCCTGCGTATAATTCCTGCCTGTTTCTGTAGCATAATTGTTAAGTGGTTATTTTTGCATGTTCAGATTATTTCGATTCTTAATTACTGTACACACGTGTAAATAATAACCACAATGTATTATGTTTTGGTCAACAATGAATTGGATAGTTTTTGGTAAAATGTGTATTTCTGGTAAAATACATCTTTGTCATTAGTGAACATCACTACTATACCCTGACTGTAGAATTTTCACAGTCTTTCTCCCCCTCAGCTTTTAAGAGATAAAACTGACAAATAAAATTGTATATAAAGTATATAATATGATTTGATATATGTGTCCTTTGTGAAATGATTACCACAATCAAGTTAAGAAACATATTCCATCACCTCAAATAGTTATCATTTGTGTATGTGTATGGTAAGAACACTTAAGATCTACAGTACTCTCAGCAAATATCAAGTATACAATACAGTATTATTAACTATAGTCACCATACCATACATCAGTCCCCCAGAAACTATTCTTCTGATACTGTAAGTTAAGTCATAGTAGCAGCACCATTCTCCATTTTTTGTCATATTGTAGCTACTGTTTGAGTAGTTATTTATCCCTCATAGATCATAGCACCTCCCTGAGGACAAGATGTTCAAATCCGAGGAAACGCATCCAATACCTGCCTTAAGCTACTAGATTGTGTTGTAACCATGTTCATTTCTCTTAAGATCAAGTTTTTGGATGATTTCCAAGTATATTCAGTTATGGATCATTTGCACATATGTAAATTTTATAAATTGAATAAAAATCTATGTAATTATTTATATTAAATATTGTATTAAATACAATTATTTATATTAATTATTTTTAGTACAGCTTTCATCTTACATCCTTGGATTTAGATGTGATTTCTCTTTATTTCTAAAAACATTTTGACCATGAGGGCTCTCCATAAAAATTTCCCATATTTTTCTCTTAATATTCTGCAACAAATACCTCTGACTATAAGAGTTTACTTCTTCTGATGTCTACGTATTTTTATAGCACACACAACTCAAAATTTAAATCTATAGAATGTACCAACAATTAAGGCAAAAGAATTTTAAAACATTTTTTATGGAAGTAAGTACTACATGTCACAGAGTTATTAGGGAATTTGGAGTTTTATGGGACAGACCCTAGTGACAAGAGCAGAAGTCAGATGGGCCCTCAGGGGCTATAAAATGCCTAAGAGTATAGGGTGAGAATTTGCTAGACTTCTGAGATATAATTTGGCAGTCTATACTCTAAACCTATACTTTTAAACAGAAGTATTTTGAAAAACTTCTCTAGTGTTGGACAATCCTATTAAATTCTTTAATAGCCAACTTCTTTCCAGAATTTGGCAGTCAGAACTTTAGCTATGGGAAGAGAGCTGTCTCCGAAATTACAAGCATTGTTACAATCACTGTTATTAAAGAATGTTCTTACAAAATAGTTTGACAAGTACAATAATTTTTCCTCCCTCCCTCCTTTCTTCTTTAGTCTTAGGTTGAGTGTGTATCTTTTGCAAAGAGGAATTTGTATGTTCCTCTGGTATCTACCCATGAGTCAAAACTTTTTCTTGCCCAGAGTTCTCCGAAGAGCTATCTTGACTTCCTTGTTCCTTAAGCTGTAGATGATAGGGTTGAGCATGGATGTCACCACAGTATAGAAGAGGGCCAGGAGTTTATCCACCCCTGGTGAATGGCTAGCCTTGGGCCTCAAGTAGGTGACAGATCCTGAGCCATAGAAGAGCGTTACTACCAGTAGGTGGGAAGAACAGGTGGAAAGAGATTTTCGGCGGCCTTCAGGGGAGGGCATGATCAGCACGGCAGCTAGAATTCTGCCATAAGAAGCAATGATTAATAAAAATGGACTGGAAATGCAAAGAATGGCTGCAACAAAGACTGCAGCCTCATTATGGGATGTATCCCCACAGGCTAGTGCCAGAATAGGTGGGAGATCACAGAAGAAGTGGTCTATTTCACAGGGGCCACAGAAGTCCAAAGAAAAAATATAGTTGGTTTGGCCCAAGCCTACTATGCAACCCACTCCCCAAGAAACCATTGCTAAATGGACACACACTCCACGACTCATTCGTGTTGCATAGTGAAGTGGGGAGCATATGGCCGTATAGCGATCAAAAGCCATGGCTGCCAAAAGGCAGCACTCACTTATAGCAAATAATGTAAAGAAAAACATCTGTGTAGCACAGCCCTCCCGAGAGATTCCTCGGGCCTCACTCACAAGGCTCTGCAGCATCTTGGGTATGACAGAGCAAGTGTATCCAATCTCCAAGAGAGACAAGTTGGCCAGGAAGAAGTACATGGGGGTATGGAGGGCTGGATTGGTCCAGATGGCAAGAGCTATGAGAGCGTTGCCTGTCAGTGATGCTAAGAACATGAGTAGGATGAGGGAAAATAAAAGGAAGCACTGTTCAGTGACCTCAGAGAATTTGGCAAATGCAAAGTGTTTCACAGACATGCTGTTGTCTTGCCACAAGGAACAATTGATGCTCATGACCTGAAGAAAAGAAGAGCAAAGTCATCAGGAAAATTCTTTCAGATAGAAATATAAATCTTTATATTACTCTTAATAAGCTCCAGTGAGCCAAAGAGATAAATTTCTTACCTATAATTTAAAATTTTTAGAGTTTGGAAGTTATACTCATCCTGAAACCAGTACTATTCTATGTAACTATCCCAACTGATTTGTGCACAGTGTATCTAGTCAGCAGGCATAAAATGGAGGAAAAAAATCAGCACAAATCTCCTTCATTCCTTCTTTTATCAAATGAAGTTCCTCAAATACCTATTTCTTTCCTCTTCTTTTCCCACTGACTTACTTTCTTCACTCATTCACTCAACAAGTATTTATTGAGCAGAATACTTTCAAAGTATTTTGCAGTTACTGTAGGTCCTGGTTTAGAACAATGAAAAAATACCACTTCTTTCCAAAGGGAACATATTTAGTTAAGGAAAGCAATGATTAAATGACTATTCAATAAATAATTGTTACAATGCAGAGAATTAAAACTTGGGTAAGTCCTGGTGACTGACCAACTTAGATTGGCTGTTCAAAAAGGATTCTTGATGATGAGAAGCCTGAGCTGAGATGTGAATGAAGAAGAGGCAACCATGTGAAGATTGTCACAGCCATTCACATCATGTCTATATTGTACTGCTGAGATAATCCCATCATTGCAACAGTTTAAAAAAAAATATATCTCATCTGCCAAGCTTTCTCCATCAGATTGTTGTTTGCTAAATGAAAATTACCCTTGCTCCAAGATAAAAATCAAATTTCTTAATATAATTGATGAAAATCTATAGATCAAGGTAGACTATTGATAGACTTCTATCTCACTTTTTATCCAATGGACTGTATGTTATAGTCACAGCAAACTGCTTGTATCTTTTAGTATGTGCCTTGTATGCATATATTTCCTTTTCTTTGTGTTTATTTTCCCCTGGTGGAAGGGGCTGGAAATTTGCCTCCTTATTTGTCCATCTATTGAACAATCTATTATTGAGTTTCAGCATAGCTTCATCTCCTCTCTGAAACTTTCTTCCCCAACTCCCCCTCTCCCTTGCCCTTGAACTAGTCAGTTACATGACCCTTCCACTCCGTCTTCCCACCACTCTCTAACTGATATTTGGGCATTTACACTACTCCAAGGACAACTGATTGTTCATTTCTTCCTGAAAATAGCCTCAAGAAGTTCGAGAATGAAGAACTTTATTTATGCAGTGAATAAGTTCTCATGTAATGAAAAAATTAGAATATTAAGCTTTACTCTGGCTGCATATATATGCTGTCTAGTGGCACTTACTCTATTTTCTGAAGGTAATTATGATAAATTTCATCTCCTTTAAGTATCTCAAATGCGACAGCTATTTGTCTCTCAATCTGATAGTTACTACCAATTCCTGACAAAATATTCCTTGTTCTAAATATGGATGTACTGCAGTTTAAATTTTTTTGGAAATGTCTTCAAGCAAAATCCTAAATAATGTTTGCTATGAAAGGGCAAAAGAATGAGGAGATTTTTTCCTATTCCTCTGAACTCTTATGTTTTCATTAGTATAAACTGAAATCATGTTATTCTACATTTGTTTAAAACACATCACTGTTTATTCCACATTAACGTTTGATACCAGTATATATAGAACAAAAGTATGCATTTTGAGGTTCCAAATTATTATGAACAAACAAAATTCTTGTGCTTATGTGTTCACAAAACATATGTACAAAGATGTACATTTTTGCATATATACATATATCTTATACTGACAGAAACACACATTCAAATCCATGCTAAATAGCACAGTAATCAAGAGTGCTGACAGTCTATGTGGGTTAAATTCTTAGTGCAGCCATCTAACACTGAGTCATGGCTAACATTTCCTTAAATATCTCTTCCTCAATTTTTCCACTTTTAAAGGAAATGATAGAAGTGTCTCCCTAATGCAGTTGTTATGAGGATTAAGTGAGTTAATTCTCATAGAAGCATGTAGAAAAGTGGTTATGTACTTAAATATTAGCCATAGCAGTGCCTGTATACTTGCATACTCTTACAATAAATTTACCTTCATATATACTCCTTTTGCTGAATTTTATGTCACAGTCCCTAAAATCCCTAATCATTCCTCCTGTTCATTCTCTTTATTTCCATTTCATATTTTTCTAATCATCTGCTGTGATAGAGAAAAAGTAAAAAATACATACACAAACAGATCCTATATATAATTACATAGATTCTATATATAATTATCTGTCTGTAATCTATACATATATAGATTCAAATATAAAAATGCCACACGGATGTTATGTCCTGGGAAAAATAGTTGTATATTATGAATCATTTTAATCTACTAATTTGTATATCCACTGAGGTATGCAACAGTTCTGCAAAGTTAAGGACAGAAACAAGTGGACTGATTCAAAATTCTGTTAAATGTGAAATAAAAACTCTGCACAATTCAGGGACCCTCAGTGTATATGACTGTTGAAAAATTTGCTTACACATTGTAGTCTATTACAACGCATTTACACTTATGTTAAAGCATTTGTAAACATTTACCTTGCATTGTGGGCTTCCCTGGCGGCTCAGATGGTAAAGAATCCACTTGTAATGCACGAGACCTGGGTTTGATCCCTGGGTTGGGAAGATTCCCTGGAGAAGGGAACAGCCACCCACTCCAGTATTCTGGCCTGGAGAATTCCCTGGACAGAGGAGGCTGGCAGGCTACAGTCCTTGGGGTCACAAAGAGTCCCAAGGGACTTTCACATCACTCACCTTGCATTGTATCTAATTAAATTAACTAATATAATTTAATATCTATATTTCTCATGTAGCAACACAATTCAGTTAAGGTTGTGTCAAAGAAAACAAAGACAATAGTTGATTTTCATTTTTTTAAGCCTAAAAAATTTCTTAAATATCCTAACTTCTCAATAATAGACTATTCAATTATATAGAATACTCTAGATGTAGACAAGCTGTCATTCATTTTGTCAGTTAAATAAGCAAATATGTTTCTTACTCATTCAACCTTCCTGTGTCTGGGAGAAACTAAAGTTTCCTCAGTGACACTGATGGAGGAGCCAAGGAAGAAATCCCAACCAGAAAAGAAGAATGCCTCACTCTTTCTTAAGTAGTGACATCATTAAGATTTCATTTCATAAATATTCTTGTCCATTTAGACTGTAGACAGCAAATATGAATACCGGTATTGGGGATGTGGGGAATGGGAGAAACCTACTGGTAGATGGCACACAGGAGGGCTGATTGCACAAAGGCTAATACATCATTCAATATTCTTAGACCCTCAGGATGAATAAAAAGTCATCCTGTGATAAATACTTTCTAAAACCTCATAAAATTCAGAGACAGCTGAAAAAAATTAAGATATCCGCGATAGTGAAGGTCTGTGAGTGCTTCTAAATATTTAAACTAATAAAGAGTGGTACTTTGTCTAGAAATAAATATTAAATATATATAAATAAATGTATGAGTCCACTGGAGGTGAGAATACAAAGAAACATAGTCAAATTCCCTTCTCCCTCCCTGTCACTGAGACTAACACTACACCAAGTAAAATCTGATTTTTTTCATTATTCTTTCTATTGTTTTCAGAATTTGCTCTCTGTTGATCTTTGTGCAGGGACCCTGAGATCCACGTAGTAGAAGTCAGCTTTATGCACATAGCAAGAATGTTTAATTTTAATCACTGCCTACAGAAAGAGAGTGAGATGCTCAAGGCAGTTGTCTGGAGTCTGCAGATAAGGAGCATCATAGGAAGTACAACAGTTTGGCACATTCTTCTGTCTCTCACCTGACGCATTTTCTTGATTTAAAGTTTCTGATCCATCGTTTCTGTGTAAGGAAGGATGATGAAGCCCTTCCCATCTTTCTTGCTGAGTTGTTTTGAGTTAAAATGGAAACATTACAGAGATAAACCATGAATTAAAAATAAGGAATTAAAATGCACTTTATCAGTGTCAAAACCTCTTGCCCTTTAAAAACCTCACGTTAAGAAACTCAGGATGTTGCCTGCAATATCCCCTAGTATTACCAGACTATTAAAATAAACTATATTAAGAGTCAGTCGTTAAGCAAATATGCACTGTGATGTTAGTCTAAAAATATAGGTGTTTCAAGCTCAATGATAAATTGTATTTGTCTATTCCAACTCAGTATAATAAAAGATTAAGTGACCATTGAACATTGACAAGATTCTGAGTTTGAGTCTTGAGATGGAGTTTCAGTGATAGTTGGATGCATGAAAGCATAGAGGAAGGAGACAAGATAATTAAAAAAAAAACGAATTTATTTATTATAATTAGAGGCTAATTACTCTCCACTATTGTGGTGGTTTTTGCCATACATTGACCTGAATCAGCCATGGGTATACATATGTCCCCCCTGTCCTGAACCCCCTCCCACCATCTTCCCCATTCCATCCCTCTGAATTGTCCCAAGGCATCAGGTTTGAGTGCCCTGTTTCATGTATCGAATTTGGACTGTTCATCTGTTTCACATATGCCAATACGCATGTTTCAATGCTATTCTCTCAAATCATCCCGCCCTTCCCTTCTCCCATAGAGTTCAAAAGTCTGTTCTTTATATCTGTGTCTCTTTTGCTGTCTCTCATATAGGGTCATCATTACCATCTTTCTAAATTCCATATATATGTGTTAATATACTGTATTAGTGTTTTTGTTTCTAACTTACTTCACTCTATATATTAGGCTCTAGTTTCATCCACCTCATTAGAATTGATTCAATTGTGTTCTTTTTAATAGCTGAGTAATATTCCATTGTGTATATGTACACAACTTTCTTATCCATTCATCTGCCGATGGACATCTAGGTTGCTTCTGTGTCCTAGCTATTGTAAACAGTGCTGTGATGAACATTGGGGTACATAGAGACAAGATAATTTTAATAGCTCAATGGCTTGGCTTCATGTGCCAACTCACCCAGCCCCAAGATCCAATGCAAGTACTTTCTGTATGGTTCTACTTTGGAAATCATCCAGCATAAGCAGTTCAGTTTGGGTCAATGCCACATAAATGATCCTTAACTGACTCAGTCTCTTATTAATCTCTGTTCTCATAATGAAATGTTTCTTTGTTTCCTCTCAGCCAAAGGAAAAACATAAGAGACATTGTTAAATATTTTTACCTGAAATAGAACAGTGCCTCTCAAACAAGAAAAACTCAATAAATATTAACTTTCATTATTCTGAAATTGTTCTTTCTAAAATGCTTGGAGAATATATACAATTTATGTAAATTAGTTATTAAAGATTGTTGAAATAATTTCTCGTTGCTTTCCACAATTCACCCGTAATCATTTCATTGAGGACCTAATATTTGGCTGGGTGATGCCTCAACATAACCCAGCATGAACTAAGTTATCCTTTGGTTGGAGTAACATGCACAGGATGATCTAGGCATCTCTATTACCAAACAATAAGAGATTTGTCTATTTCCTGTGAAATGATTAGTTTAGAACAATCAATAGCAATTTTATGACAGAGATACTGGCAAACTGAGTAAATTTTATACTCTTCAGAGAAAGGGAAAATAGCTGATTAAAATAATGTCTAGAATTGAATAATGCTTTGTATGTTTTCTATCCATTTTCACATTTTAATTCATTGTCTTCCACAATCCTCTTTTAAAAAGACATCAGTTATATCACGTACCTTTAATCCTAATATTTGAGGGACAAAAGTAGATGGTTATTGATTCTGATGAGCCACTCCTTAATTTTTTCTGCACATTCTCCTTATAACTTCCCCAAATTCAGAGAATGTAAATCTCCTCAATCCTCACTCCCAAGACCATGCACTGAGAAGCTTTTGTTGTAATCAAGGCCATGTCTGTTCCCAGAAAGACTGTGTGTCTCTTCAGAGAGCGTTATGTCCCTCCTAGCAGTGTCCTCAACTGCACGTGCACACACACACACACACACACACACACACACAGAAGAATGCAAAACTGTGCTAGTTACATGATGATATATTTGAGCTTTCCTCTGTCCTGAAAAAAAGGAATATGAATACATATGCTTCATTTCTTCTCCTGGTTCTGAATACTTATCCTGCCTCCCCTTTCCCAGGAGACATTTTCTTCTCACTAGAGTGTTAGAAAGTAGTTTGATTCTGTCTCTCAGGGATTGCCATGGCCAAACCTCTCTCTATTTGTTGGTATAGTAAATGCCAATATTTAGGAAGAAGATAAGTAAGATGTAAAATAGCCTGTAAAAACAAAAATAAATCAATGGTAAAATATAATGAATAATCTGTATTGTATGTAACTGCTATCATAGACTATGTACATAACATGATATGAATTCAAGTGACGTACTGCTGGAACTAATTATTTGACCACTCTGAATCATTAATGTGAAATACTAAGATTTTAACTTTTTGTCTGAATTCAGATAGTCTTCAAAAATAATTATGAAAATGACAAGTAACTTTCATGTTATTATATTGATGAGTTAGTATTTTTTCTGATTGTTATAAATCATAAAATAATAATAAGTAAATCCTAAAAATCTCCTAGCTATACATGAATTTGGCCAAGTGCCAACTGATTTGTATCAAAAGTAGTGAAGAAAATCAAGAGTCTATTCTGGCTGGTTGCTATAAGGGGAACAACTTCTGTCAGGAACCAGATAAAGTGATGGAGGGCAGGAGAGTTAGGTGCTATTCTGAATCTCATTTTCTGCCCCATTGACTTCCATCTTTTTTTAACATTAGAATCCCTTTGTGCTTTTCA
The DNA here is from genome assembly GCF_014754425.2 of Oryx dammah. Taxonomy (NCBI): domain Eukaryota; kingdom Metazoa; phylum Chordata; class Mammalia; order Artiodactyla; family Bovidae; genus Oryx; species Oryx dammah. The sequence goes on from NW_024070195.1 coordinate 22,202,280, forward strand.
AAACAATATCATCATAATCACTATACTCTTAATATACATTGAAAGAGGCAAGAGCTACGACAAATTTAATAATGTTTATAAACAAGTTTGTATCTTATTCCTTACAATAAAATCCATGAACATTAAAAAAAAAAGAAAAAAATAGAGTCAGAAGTACTTATTAAGATGATGAAAAAACTGTAAGCTACTGAATTATGTCCATGATATAAAACTATGTAAATGATATAAGAATTGAGTAAGGTACTGAATATTCATTATTGACATGGTATAATGGCAAAGGAGAAAGACTAGGGAAGAGGAAGTTGTTATTTAGATAGAAAATTCCCCTTATTGTTTCCATGTTAAATACATTATGCCCAGGAGGAGGTCAAGGTGGAGGAGTAGGAGGTCAAGGAACTCACTTCCCCCAGTGATCTCATCAGCAGTACATCTACAGTAAGTCCCTGACATCTGAAATGAGTTCCATTCTGAGAGTATGTTCATAAGTCCAACAAAGTTAGCCTAGATACCCAATGAACACAATCGGCTATATGATACTGTATAATTATTATATAATTACTATATTATATTATATAATTACTATATTATATTATATAATACTATATAATAGATTTATAATACTTTTCACATAAATAATAACATAAAAAAACAAACAAAAAGTAAATCTTATAGCACAGTACCTTGAAAAGTACAATAGTATGGTACAACTGCTGGCATACAGAGGCTGGCATTGAGTGAAGAGGCAAGAAGAGCTACTGACTGGAGGAGGGGGAGGAGGTAGGAAATGGTAGAGCTAAAGGATCGTCAATGATAGGAGACGGAGGGCAAGCCACAATTTCACTCACACTTGACTGATAGAACGCATGTTCACATCGTTGAAAGTTCACAACTTGAAGTTTGTATGTAGAGCATTTACTGTACACGTGGAACAGTTCGTACTGCAAACTAATTGGAGACTCGGAGAGAGACTCCTGCAACCAAGGCTGTAAGAAATATCCATATGGAATTGGGTAGGAAGAGAAGCCATCCGGTTGGGACCTGTGTCCTGGGTGGAGACTCAGAGGAAAAGAGAGATTACATGGGCAGAGATCCTCCCCAGAGAATGAGTGGTTCCAGCAGATGTTGGCTCCCTCCCACCCTGGGATCCTGCACAGAGAAGGTGAGCCCCCTTGACTGGTTGGAGAGCCAGTGAGATTAACAGAAAGGCTGTGGAAAGCTTGGACTCCACTCTTTAGGAACACATGCACACTTGCTTGCTCCTCAGTCAGTGAGAAGGAGGACTGAAAGCTGCATAAGTGGCTGGCCAGTTTCCCAAGACTGCCCCCCAGGCTCGGGTTCCAGCCTGAGCCTAGGGAACATTCCAGCTCTGCTTGCTTCAAGATGCAGCTGCACATTTACATTTTCCACACTTTTTTCTCTATTTTCTCCTTTTGGGATCCCTATAATGTGAATGCTAGTACCTTGATATTGACCTACAGAGCCTTTAAATTGTTTTCAGTTTAAAAAATTTAGTTTTCTTTTTGCTATTCTCATTTAATGACTTCCATTAATCTATCTTTTAGTTGATTTATACATTCTTCTGTATCACTTAGTCTGGCTATTCTTTTCTTCTTGTGTTAAAATTTTAGTTATTGTATTCTTCAGTTGTTACTGATATTTCTTATAATTTTAGTTCCTTGTTAAAATTCTTACTGTGTTTAGCTATTCTATTCCCCAGTTCAGCTACTACTATTATTACTAATGCTTTCAATTCTTTGTCTAGTAAAATTGATTTCCATCTCAGTAGCTGTTTCTTTTTCAGAAATTTTCTCTTGCCATTTCAATTGAGAGAAATTACTCTGTCTTCCTATTTTGCTTAACTTCCTCTGTCTCTATGAAATTAGATGAAAAAGTTATCCATGGTGGCCTTGAAGAGGTGTTCTTATATGGGAGTGTCCTTGTACAATCTCCATGGGACCAGTGGCTTTGATGGCAGAACTGGGTTTGACCTGAACACAAGTCATGTCTTTCCTCAGGATGCACTGACAGCTATCACCTTGTTAGGGGATGGGGTCAGAACTGAAGGGGCTGGGACCAGAGCCAGGTGTGAGCCAGTGCTTCTTCCTCTTTGCTCAGTGGCCATCACAGTCCTTTTAGGGGTATGGTGGGTCTCCAGTTCCTCAAGCCCCAGAGGAGAGCAGTGCTGGAGCAAGGGGGTCTGGTGTGTTTATTTGGCAAAAGTCAGTGTATTGTGTATGCTGGTCTGGCCACTCTCAGACATATGGTCTCCTTGTGATGTGCTGCCTGTGCAAATTCCAGTAATGGTTGCCCTCTTCCTGTTCAGGCTTGGAGCTACCTTTAGCATCTCACGGTGAGCTTTCCCCTTTGTCGTGGCAGCTGTTGCTCCAGAGTGGAGCTGCAATGAGAAACTCTAGCTGTGCTGGAGTGTTAGCTCAGTTCAGGGTAGGATATTCACTGGGACATTTGTGTGTGAAGCCAGTCAACCTCATGGTTTTGTTCTGCCCTTTCCACCCTGCTTCGGGAAGATAGAAGCATTTTTGTACTAGTTCCAAACTGAGTTGAGGTTTCCCATAGCCCATTTCTTAGTCCCTCTGAGCCTCCAAACAGCCAAGGGAGCTCCTCTTCCCATAGTCAGACCCCAGGACTGGGGTGTCCAAGATGTAACTTGAGCTGCTCACTCCTCATGGAGGGTCTTCTCCTTTGTAATCTTGCTTTTCCTCTGAGTCCCCTCCTAGGGGCATAGGACCTGACCTAATTGCCTGGCTTCGTTTCTGATTTGATTCTGCCTTTACCTTCTTGTAGCCTTGCTTGTACAGGAGTCTCTCTGGTCATCTCCAGTTAGTTTTCAGTGAGAATTTTTCCACATAAATGTGTGAGGGGAGATGAGTTCCACATCCTTGTACTCTGCCATCTTGATTCGAATCCAGTCTATTTCTCAAAGTGTATGCTTCCTCTTGATCTTACAATGCACTAGACTGGTTGTAGATAGCCTCTACAAAATGATTGTAATAAATACAACAAAAGTAATAGTTGATGATTCTAGCTGTAGGAATATAGGTGTTCTATTGTAATATTTTAAAAATCTAAAATAAAGAATAACAAATAAATAGAGGTTTTTATTAAAATATCTATTCAAATATATATTGAATAATTATGTACTAAGCACTGGGTAAAACATTTATATATTTTTCTTATTAATTTTCACAACAATTAAGACCACTGAAACATAAAGTCTATTTTCTGATATTTCTGTTAAATAGAAAAAGAAACACCCAATTGCTCTCCTAAAGATTACAGTTTTTAAAATGTAATTTTATTACAATATATGATTTCTAAACCAAAATTTTCTTTTTACAGATGAATTATGTTAGCTAGAAACAATATAACAATTTAAAAATGTTCACTAACTTATAAACTCGTTGTATACTTTAATAGTAGCAAGTAAATTATTGGATGTAGATTAGTAATCTAAGGTAATTTCAGTTGTTTATATATTATGGCAAAACTCTTGACAAGACATCAAGGGAAATTACTGAGAAAAAAGTTTTGGAAATATTAAATAATTTTGTTATGTTTCTGAGTTTTGGTAGTTACCATCTTAGTTTCAGTTTACATGGTCTTCAAAGATTTTTTTCAATACTTTTGCGGTACTAAACTTGGCCTTGAAGCTTAAAAATGTTGGCAGGAAGAATTAAATTGATAAAGTTTAGTCTTTATGTATTCCATTAAAATTTTATTTATTTATTTATTTTCGACTGTACTGAGTCTTCATTGCTGCCTGGCTTTTCTTTAGTTGCAGTGAGCTGGGGCTACTCTCCAGTTGCAGTGGGCAGTCTTCTCATTGCAGTGGCCTCTCTTGTTGTGGAGCACTGGCTCTAGGGTGTGCAAGCTTCAATAGTTACAGTGCATGAGCTCAATAGTTGTGACTCCTGGGCTCTAGAGAACAGGCTCAACAGTTGTGACTCTCAGGCTTAGTTTCTTCGAGGTATGTGGGATCTTCCTGAATCAGGGATTGAACCAGTGTCTCCTGCAATGGCAGAAGGGTTCTTTACCATTGAGCCACCAGGGAAGCCTATGAATTCTGTTTTTAGAAATGTTTCATGCTTCCCTTTCCACCTCCCCATTAGACTACCTCTGACAAATATTCCTTTAAATTTGGCCCTTAGAATGATGAAGAAATCAGGAAGAAACTTCAGGACAACTCATTCCCTTCCCTATACAGCAGGCTTAAAATATGTTTACTAGTGATATTGTTATCTTAGTACAACTTTATGGTATCATGTTGAAGGTATTCCTTAGAAACTGTTCTAACTAGGACAGCTCTTTGAAGGGCATTAATTGCTGCTTTGGGACTTACCCTCCCACTGACCCCAGTTAAGGAAAGCAAGTGTTTATTCTTTTGTTTCCATAAAGGCACCATTTGCTCTAGGAAAGGGGAGGTCCATCCCCTGACACAGTGAATGCTCTAATGACTTCCTCCTCCCAGCTAAAACCAGATCTTTTTGGTAGACTCAGGACTCTGTCTTATGTAGCAATGATAATCACAGTAATTTTCAGACTCTGCTTTTCTATATGGTTGTAGTAGATTAGAATATATGGTACACACAGCCATTTATGCTGGTGATTTCCAAGAGATGAAAACTAGAGTTCAGATCAGTCCACACATAGGACTGATAGAGGGCATAGATTGTGTAGACAAATATAGGGAATGAGGACAGACACAGGAAGGACAGAAGTGGAAAGAATTGTTTGAGTATTACTTAAGCACTAGGTGAGAGTATTAAAGGTCTAATATATGAAAAAACATCCTCGCCAGGGATATGGGAATGGGAAAAAGAGACTTGTGTGCACCACTGTTTCTTCCATCTATCTTAGTTAAAAAAAAAGAGAAGAGATATTTCATTTCACAACCCATGAAAGCAATCTTCGATGAGGTCTTTATTTCTGTCTCCTCTGGTAAGAAGTAAAGTAAACCATAATGTTCTTACCTTTTCTCTACTTACATCTGTTTTTTTTTTTGTCTCTTATCTCATATTCCTCTCTAACACTTATTAGTATGTTGAAGGATGGATCATGCAACAGATTAAGATATGACTGTCACTTTGTTTTAATCAATATACTAAGATTTTTAGGTAATTGAACAAGGAAGAAGAAAGTTATATCCACAATAGAAGAAGCAATGACTGAATTTGGGTTTATATTTCTCATGATGTCCTATTTCCCTTCTAGGGCAATTGATAAATAATCTCTAGATTTTTCTATCATCTCTCAAGAGGCAGTGATCTCTACGTGATGTAATCTTCATAATTCACT
>NW_024070195.1:22207992-22259240 GCF_014754425.2 Oryx dammah
TCTCAAGAGGCAGTGATCTCTACGTGATGTAATCTTCATAATTCACTATTTGACCATTGCTACTTTTTGATTCAGCCATGGTGACCTTCATCATCCAATGGGCTCAACAACATCTTCTCTGGTGAGGTCTGACCTGTAGCCTTAAGCAGGAAGTGCCTCTTTCCAAGTTTGTCCTTGTTTAGATATTGTCTCTTGGTCCAGGATTCATTTAGAGTTCTAGTTGATCTTTATAGTTATTCTCCTTCCATAACTTAAAGTTCTTTATGTTAATCTTCTGTTTAATTACAAAATTTTATTTTTAAGTAATGTAATATCTGACCCTCCTGTGTGGTTTCTGAGCTACAGAAAGTAGTCTAGGTTAGTGTATCTAGTGAATGATTAAGAGAGTAAAGGCCTGAATCAGTCTTACTGTGGTGGGGTTAAACTATTTCTAACTTTCATGCTGAAAATCAACAAATTAGCTACTGCTCACAGCTTTTTGGGGAATTGCACTTATAAAACATGAGTAATTAAAAGACCTCAATAGAGATAACTGGGGGCTTCCCAAGTGGCGTGATAGTAAAGAATCTGCCTACCAGTTCAGGAGGTGCAAGAGATGTGGGCTTGATCCCTGAGTTGGGAGGACCTCCTGGAGTAGGAAATGGCAACCCACTCCAGTATTCTTGCCTGGAGAATCCCATGAACAGAGGAACATGGTGGGATATAGTCCATGGGGTCACAAAAAGTCAGATATGACTGAGCACACACACAGGAAATAGAGGCAGCCATGGATGGCTCTGCTGTGATTTTTGCTTATTTTGGCCAATAGCTTATTAGAAAGTGGGAGAGAAAAAATTGGCTATAGAAGAAGGGAAGCAGATATGATGTATCAGTGTTGAGTAAGGCAAAGCATTCACAGAGAGAAGGAGGGATATTTAAATAGTGGTTATTATGCCTTGTCATAGTAACTATAACAAAAGACAGTATTGATCTTTCCTATGAAAGACTGAAAACCCACAAGAGAAAAAAAATCACTTAGGAGTCATAACTATTTATGAAATGCACTTTATTATTATTTTAACAAAAAGAAACCTAAGGTTCTCTAGGTTCAGTATATAAAATGACAGTCATTTAATGGTTTCAATAAACATCCAGAATTCTTCTCTAAGTTGGAGAATAAAAATATATGTAGACATTATATATTATGAGCAGAATTTGAATATGGTCTCAGTTACTGTCTTGGAGGAAAGAAATAATGTGAAAACTTCCTTGAGGCCCTGTGTTCAAGTGTCTAAACCCTGTGATACACAGGAGCAAACTTTCAACTTTCAGCACCAGCAGTCGGATTCCTCTCCATCTTCCCCCAACCTCACATTCTTCTGTGCTTCTTTGTTCTCTGGATGACTTTATATCTTCCCTTTTCTAAAAATACCTCTTTTCAAATCAGTTATGTTTTATGTCCTTTAAAAGGCATTTTATTACTGTTTCCCCCATCTATTTCACAGATCTAGTCATATGAACTAAGATTTTCAGCTTTGTTTGTGTCATGAGTAACCATAAGTTGATGTCCATGTGTTTCTGTCTCTTTTTTGTACCTCTATTTAGCTTTCAGTTTAGAAATAAATTGTGAATGCAAGTAAAAAATAAGGAGATAAAGTTTTTCTATAAAAATATTTACTTGAAGCTCAATATTTTCTCCCTATATAAGCATTTTGAAATCACAAATAAATTTGATGTTACTCATATCTTTTCATCTATATGTAAGATTATTGGGATTGCAATTATTCTGTTTTCTATAATCACAAAAATAGAAATTGCCTGAAAATGATGAAAAGAAAACTAAAGCTATTTGTTTTAAAAAAAGATTGTTTCATGGAAATTTTCTTCTATTGGTATATTAGGATTTTTTCAAGTTGCTTTTAACATAGATGTCTTGCTTAGATGAGTAAGAGTAACTCAACAGTTAAGAAGTTACTTTTCTATAACAACACAAATATCTGAACGAAGCATAAAAGTAAAAAATACTTTGTAACTTTTTTTTGTTTGTTACTTTTTATTCTAGATTGAATTTATAGAAAATGTGCTAAAGTGATATAAAGAACTACCATTAATCTTTTAAGCAGATTCAGCAATAGTTTACATTCTGCCCGAAAGACTTACTCTATTATCTCTTTCTTTCTCTCTCATCTATCTATATCTATCACATATGAATCTATGTATCTATCATCTATGTATATATCTATTATCTATGTATAAATATATCAATTTCTATCTATCTACCTATCACTATTTATCTATTATCTATCTATGGTATCTTTTTTTTCTGGACCATAATAGTCTAATTTAGAGATACCATGTTCTTTTCTGCTAAATTATACTGTTTATTTCCTAAGAATAGGAATGCTATTTTACATAATCATTGTATAGTTAACAAAATAAGAAAATTAAACATGGATACTATATTATTATCTAACCTATAGTTCATATTCATATTTCTCCAATTGTCTCAAAATGTAGTTAATGTCTATTTTTTCCTAGTATGGACTTACACAGATATCATGCCTTTTTGTCCTCCTTTAAGCTGAACAATTGCCTTAGCCTTTGTCTCCCTTAAATTTGATATTTTTGAAGAGTGCAGGCCAGTTATTTTCTCCATCTTGTCTCAACATGAGTTTGTCTCATGTTTCTTCATTTTTAACATCAAGCTGTACATTTTTGGCAGGAATATGACTGAAGCAACATTATGTCATATTCAGAGCATCACGTTAGTAGTCACAGGATGTTGGTTTGTCTCAACACTGGTGATACTAGCATGATTACCTGACTATGGTGATGTGACCAGGTTTTCCTATTGTAAAGTATACTACTTTTCATTTTGTAACTAATGTGTAATTTGTGAAGGGATATTTTAGACTATGTAAATATCCTTTTTCTCATCATATTTTAATTTACTGATTATTAGCATCCATTTATGTTTTTCTAGCTCTGCTATTCCTTCTATAGTTATTAATTAGGATCCTGCTGGGAGGAATAGCTTTCTCTTCTCCACTATTTCTTTATCCTTTAAAAAATTTATCAGTATTAGTTTGTGGAGTCTTATTTCTTTCAATTAATTAGCATCGTAGTTTTGCTTAATGCCCACATTGTCTTAGAATTGAATAGTGGTATTCAATTCTTTGAACTGGCTTCTGTTTCTTTTCTAAGTGTTTCTATGGTTCTTGGAGAATTTCCACACTTTTTTTGAGTGTATGTAGTTCTTTCCTTGGACTTCCCAGATGGCGCTAGAGGTAAAGAACTCACCTGACAACAGATGAAAGTGACACAGGTTTGATCCCTGAATTGGTAAGATCCCCTGGAGCAGGAAATGGCAACCCACTCTAGTATTCTTGTCTGGAGAATCCCATGGACAGAGGAGCCTGGTGGGCTTCTGTCCAGAGGATCACAAAGAGTCAGACACAGCTGAAGCAACTTAGCACAGCACAACACAATTCTTTCCTTAGGTAACAAGAAATGCATGATGATGGAAAGAATCAATGCAAGTTCTGAAGACTACTTTATTCTACTGGGTTTTTCTAATTGGCCTCAGCTTGAGTTAGTTCTCTTTGTGGTTATCTTGATGTTCTACTTGATGACATTGACAGGCAACCTGTTCATCATTATCTTGTCATACCTGGACTCCCATCTCCACACTCCCATGTACTTCTTCCTCTCAAATCTCTCTTTTCTGGATCTCTGCTACACCACAAGCTCCATTCCTCAGTTGCTGATCAACCTCTGGGGCCCAGTAAAAACCATCTCTTACAATGGCTTTATGATTCAACTTTATTTTTTCCTTGCATTGGCAACCACAGAATGTGTGCTACTGATGGTGATGTCCTATGACCGTTATGCAGCTGTGTGTAGACCCTTGCATTATACTGTCCTCATGCACCCTCGTTTCTGCCACCTGTTGGCTGTGGCTTGTTGGGTAAGTGGCTTTACCAACTCAGCACTTCACTTCTTGTTTACCTTCTGGGTACCTCTGTGTGGACATCGCCAAGTGGACCATTTCTTCTGTGAAGTTCCAGCACTGCTTCAGCTGTCATGCATTGATACCCATGCTAATGAGCTGACCCTCCTGGTCACAAGCTCCATGTTTGTTCTCATACCTCTCATTCTCATTCTCAGCTCCTATGGTGCTATTGCCTGGGCAGTGCTGAGGATGCAGTCAACAACTGGACTCCAGAAAGTTTTTGGGACGTGTGGAGCCCATCTTATGGTCGTATCCCTGTTTTTCATCCCAGCCATGTGCATATATCTACAGCCACCATCAGGAAATTCTCAAGATCAAGGCAAGTTCATTGCCCTCTTTTATACTGTTGTCACACCTAGCCTTAACCCTCTAATCTACACCCTCAGAAACAAAGATGTAAGAGGGGCCATAAAGAGATTAGTGAGAATGGTCTAGTATACTTGTGACAGTAATGGTGTAATGGAGCATCTTTATCACCAATAGTTCATCTGCCCATCCACATATCAACCCTTCTTTCATTCACTCACTCTATTAGCACTTATTGTGTACTCCCACAAGGTCACAGAGTTCATGGTAGCAGATAGGAATTAAACACAGTCTGCCTAAATAGTAATCACTCTTCAGTGGATATAACAGCCATGTAAAATATGCATCAAACATCAATATTATTTTTTTCAGCACAGAAATCTAATAAAAACATCCTTTACTTAACTGAAGATGAAGCATATAATTTGTTGTAAAAATTGATACAATTCAGATGTAAAATTCCTATGGAGAGATGATATTCTTAATTTAAAATGACTTAGAGTATGTCTTCAGTTTCTCACTTTATAGGCAAAATTTGTCATAAAATTTTTCTTCTGTCTTTAGTTTAATGAAAGATAAATCTTTTCTCCAACACTGTTATTCTCTTTTAAATACTAGTTAATATTGAAAAAAATTTTGGTGTATTCTTTAGTATTCCATTATCATTAGTAAGAAAATAATTTTTGATGAATTGTACCAAAAAGGGCTTTCAAATAATGCCCCTCATATTTTCTTTTTTTTTTTTCAAGTCAGTGAGACATGTAAAGGAGGTGAAAATAAGTTGCAAAGCTGTGCTATGTAGCACATAAAGTAGTGGTCATCCTAGGCTAGGTTTTGTTAAGTGAAGTTAGAGCATGATGCACCTGCTTAACTTAAGAAGCAATAAGAATGTCTGAGTTGACTGAGTAACAGGCTCTTGAAAAATGAGTTGATGAATCCGATGGGTATTTGAAAGAATTATGTGAAAATATATTAGAAAAATATTTGTGATAAAAGCTGTATGAAAATGCTAGTTGTTTTTTGCTTTTCAAACTCAATCTGATTTGAATATTTGTGGTTAGAAAGTCCATTATAGACAAACAACTAATCTCAAAAATATACAAGCAACTCCTGCAGCTCAATTCCAGAAAAATAAACGACCCAATCAAAAAATGGTCCAAAGAACTAAATAGATATTTCTCCAAAGAAGACATACGGATGGCTAACAAACACATGAAAAGATGCTCAACATCACTCATTATTAGAGAAATGCAAATCAAGACCACAATGAGGTACCACTTCAAACCAGTCAGAATGGCTGCAATCCAAAAGTCTGTAAGCAATAAATGCTGGAGAGGGTGTGGAAAAAAGGGAACTCTCTTACACTGTTGGTGGGGATGCAAACTAGTACAGCCACTATGGAAAACAGTGTGGAGATTCCTTAAAAAATTGCAAATAGAACTGCCATATGACCCAGCAATCCCACTGCTGGGCATACACACCGAGGAAACCAGAATAGAAAGAGACACATGTACCCCAATGTTCATCGCAGCACTGTTTATAATAGCAAGGACATGGAAGCAACCTAGATGTCCATCAGCAGATGAATGGATAAGAAAGCTGTGCTACATATACACAATGGAGTATTACTCAGCTATTGAAAAGAATACATTTGAATCAGTTCTAATGAGATTGATGAAACTGGAGCCGATTATACAGAGTGAAGTAAGCCAGAAAGAAAAACACCAATACAGTATATTAACACATATATATGGAATTTAGAAAGATGGTAGTGATGACCCTGTATGCAAGACAGCAAAAGAGACACAGATGTGTAGAGCGGACTTTTGGACTCTGAGGGAGAGAGAGAGGGTGGGAAGATTTGGGAGAATGGCATTGAAACATGTATACTATCATGTAAGAAATGAATCGCCAGTCTATGTTCGATGCAGGATGCTGGCTGCTTGGGGCTGCTGCACGGGGATGATCCGGAGGGATGATGTGGGGTGGGAGGTGGGAGGGGGGTTCATGTTTGGGAGCTCATGTACACCTGTGGTGGATTCATGTCAATGTATGCCAGAACCAATACAGTGTTGTAAAATGAAGTAAAAATAAAAATTAAAAAAAAAGAAGTTTCCCAGAAATGAAATACTTTCAGATTTTCTTTTGAATATTTGGTGTTATGATGTACACACATTCCAACTTTCCCTAAGAATGAGTAGCTTTTAAAAAAGTATTTTTACTTACCCTTATTTAGATAAACATCTCTTAAGAAAAAGGAAATGTGAAGAAACGCACTTGAATTTATCAAAATTTCAGAGAAAGATAGAGAAACTAGAGTATGCAGTTGAGTACATAAAAATTATCTTCGAAAGTGTGAGTTAGCTATTTGATAAAATGCTACCACAAAGAAAAAACCCAGATTAGGAAGAACTTAGTAGATAGTATCAAGAGTGCCTTGTGGGTGTGCAATTTTATTATATTCCTCAGACCCTTGGGCGTTATTTTCAAACAGGCTCATTTATGGTTATCCCAGATGAGTTAGTAGACAAAGTTCCTTGGGACAGAGTTCTCCATGAGAATACTCTTTATGTATAATTAGTTACCTATTGAATCGAAGTTGGTATCAAACCTCCTCTATTGCTAGATTTGTTTTAAAATAAATTCATTTGATTTCCCAACATCCTGGAAATTAATTTTGTGCTATTCATTTATATTCCTTTCTAGCATGCTTTTATTGTCATAATTTTTAAAATTGAAGTATAATTGACATACATTACATTATTTTCAGGTGTAAAACATAATTTGACATTTGTATGCATTTTGAAATGATCATGACAAATATAGTCATTGTTGTTCATTATACAAAAGTTACAATTTTTTCTTTGTGATGAGATCTTTTAATATTTCTTTTCTTAGTAATATGCAAATTTACAATGTAATATTATTGAGTATATTCCCTATGCTGTACATTACACCCCCGTAGGTAACATTTTATATCTGGACATTATACCTCTTGCTTCCCTTCACCCACTTTCCCACTTTTCAACTCTCCTTCTTCCTGGAAAATTAATCTTTTCTCTATAAATTTTGTTTTGTTTGTTCAGTTCCTTTTTTAAAAAAGTGTCCATATAAAGAGAAATTATATATGTCTTCATCTGTTTGACTTATTTCCTTAGCACAATGTCCTCAGGGTCCAACTATGTTGTTGCAAATGACAAGATTTCATTCTTTTCTTTTGTTGAGTAGAATTGCATTGTGTGTATAATACCACATCTTTATCCATTCATCCATCAGTGAACAATTAGGCTGTTTCCATATCTAGGCTATTGTTAAGTAATGCCACAATGAACATATATCTGTACAATCTTTTTGAACTAGTGTTTTTGTCGTCTCCAGATAAATACCAAAAATTGGAATGGCTTGATCATATGATAGTTCTATTTTTAATCTTTTGGAGGAAACTACATATTATTTTCCATAGTGTCTCCCCCAGTTTTCATTCCTATGAATCATGAAAACGTTCTCTTTTCTCCACATTCTTACCAACACTTGTTATTTCTTGTGCTTTTGATATTAACCATTCTGACATGTGTAGTGATTTTTTAAAATTTTGATTTGCATTTCTCTAATAATTAGTCATGTTGAACAGCTTTTCATGTACCTGTGGGCCATGTGAATGTCTTCTTCAAAAAAATCGTTTATTTGAAACTTCAACCTGTTTTCAGTTAGCTTTTTGTTGTTTAATTATTGGGGTGTATATTTTGGATATTATTTTGATAAATTTTTGCCTATATGATTTGTAAATGTCTTTTGCCATTCTCTAGGTTGTCTTTTTATTTTGTTGATGGTTTTCTTCACTGTGAAGAAGTGTTTTTGTTTGATGTAGACTCATTGGTTAATTTTTGCTTTTCTTGCCATTGCTTTTGGGGTTAGATCCAAAAAACCTATCACCAAGAGTGATTTCAAGGAGCTTACACTTTACCTTTTCTTCTCGAAGTTTTTTGATCTCACATTGGAGTCTTAAATTCATTTTGAGTTAATTGTGTGTATGGTGATAGATAGTGGTTCGGTTTCAACATTTTGCATGTAGCTTTCCAATTTTTACAATGCCATTTATTGAAAAGATTGGTTTTTTTCCCCACATTATTCTTGCTTCCTTTTGTGGGAACCGCATTTTACTGCTTTCTCAGAAATGTCTCCTGAAATTTAATCTTATTCATTTCCCCGTCCTTGCTTGTTCTTTCCCCTTGTCCTTAAACTAGAAATTCTGGCTGATGAGTCAGCATTAGTTAAATGCTGTTCTGAATGCAGAGCAAGCCCCCTCATCTTCAAAGATCTTTCTTTACCACTCTGATGTGATTACCTCTGGACCTCCAGGAGGAAGCCTCCTTAATCCCAGTGTTCTGGTCTCTGTCTTGCTTTAACTGCTCTTAGTTAAATATTGCAAGATAAGTTACCAATAAAATATGCGCTCAATATTTTCTTGAGGAGTTGCTTCTCTGCAAGCTCTCCCTGCACTGTCTCTCAATCCTGTGTGTTTGTGAGAATTATTCAGTGTGAAACCGCCACATACTTTGCCATAAATTAATCAACAATCTACTGTATATGGATGGGTTTATATCTGGGCTCTCTGTTTTGATTCACTGATCTCTGTGTCTGTTTTTATGCCAGTACCACACTGTTTTGTTTACTATTGGTTCTTTTATTAAAAAAAATTAATTTATTTGTTTTAATTGGAGGGTAATTTCTTTACAATATTGTGGTGGTTTTTGCCGTACATCTATCTACATGAATCACCCATGGGTGCATATGTGTCTTACTTAGTATAGTTTGAAATGAAGGAACATGATCCCTCTGGATTTGGTCTTCTTTCTTAAGATTTCTTTGTTTATTCAGTATTCTTGTCAAGAAAATTTCATGGACAGAGGAGTCTGGCAAACTATAGTCCATGGGATCGCTAAAGAGATGGACACAGCTTAGTGACTAAACAACAAGAAAGATTTAAAATTATTGATTATAATTCTTTGAACAATGCCATTGGGATTTGACAGGAAATTCATTGAATCTGTATATTGTTTTGGGTAATATGGACATTTATATGAATTCATTCAATCCATGAGTGTGGGATATATTTCCATTTATATGTGTGTTCTTCAGTTTCTTTCATCAGTATCTTATAGTTTTCAGTGTTCTAGTCTTTTACTTCATTGATTAAATTCATTTCTAGATATTTTATTCTTTTTGATACAAATGTATATGAGATTGTTTTATTAATTTCTATTTCAGGGAGTTGTTGCACAATAATTTTTAATAGGATACCATTAGAGCAAAGGAGCTATCCCATGTTGAAGGTCAGGAAGGGCAGGGGTAAGGAGATATCCCTTGTCCAAGGTAAGGAGCAGAGGCTGTGCTTTGCTGGAGCAGCCGTGAAGAGATACCCCACACGCAAGGTAAGAGAAACCCAAATAAGATGGTAGGTGTTACAAGAGGGCATCAGAGGGCAGACACACTGAAACTATGCTCACAGAAAACTAGTCAATCTAATCACACTAGGACCACAGCCTTGTCTAACTCAATGAAACCAAGCCATGCCCACGGGGCAACGCAAGATGGGCAGGTCATGGTGGAGAGGTCTGACAGAATGTGGTCCACTGGAGAAGGGAATGGCAAGCCACTTCAGTATTCTTGCTTTGAGAACCCCATGAACAGTATGAAAAGGCAAAATGATAGGATACTGAAAGAGGAACTCCCCAGGTCATTAGGTGCCCAATATGCTACTGGAGATCAGTGGAGAAATAACTCCAGAAAGAATGAAGGGATGGAGCCAAAGCAAAAACAATACCCAGCTGTGGGTGTGACTGGTGATAGAAGCAAGATCCGATGCTGTAAAGAGTAATATTGCATAGGAACCTGGAATGTCAGGTCCATGAATCAAGGCAAATTGGAAGTGGTCAAACAGGAGATGGCAAGAGTGAATGTCGACATTCTAGAAATCAGCGAACTAAAATGGACTGGAATGGGTGAATTTAACTCAGATGACCATTATATCTACTACTGTGGGCAGGAATCCCTCAGAAGAAATGGAGTAGCCATCATGGACAACAAAAGAGTCCGAAATGCAGTACTTGGATGCAATCTCAAAAACACAATATCACAGTTAACCAAGTCTATGCCCCAACCAGTAACGCTGAAGAAGCTGAAGTTGAATGGTTTTATGAAGACTTACAAGACCTTTTAGAACTAACACCCAAAAGAGATGTCCTTTTCATTATAGGGGAATGGAATGCAAAAGCAAGAAGTCAAGAAACACCTGGAGTAACAGGCAAGTTTGGCCTTGGAATGCAGAATGAAGCAGGGCAAAGACTAATAGGTTTTGCCAAGAAAATGCACTGGTCATAGCAAACACCATCTTCCAACAACACAAGAGAAGACTCTACACATGGACATCACCAGATGGTCAACACCAAAATCAGATTGATTATATTCTTTGCAGCCAAAGATGGAGAAGCTTTATACAGTCAACAAAAACAAGACCAGGAGCTGACTGTGGCTCAGATCATGAACTCCTTATTGCCAAATTCAGACTCAAATTGAAGAAAGTAGGGAAAACCACTAGACCATTCAGGTATGACCTAAATCAAATCCCTTATGATTATACAGTGCTGAGAAATAGATTTAAGGGCCTAGATCTGATAGGTAGAGTGCCTGATTAACTATGGAATGAGGTTTGTGACACTGCAGGAGACAGGGATCAAGACCATTCCCATGGAAAAGAAATGTAAAAAAGCAAAATGGCTGTCTGGGGATGCCTTACAAATAGCTGTGAAAAGAAGAGAGGCGAAAAGCAAAGGAGAAAAGGAAAGATATACCCATCTGAATGCAGAGTTCCAGAGAATAGCAAGAAGAGATTAGAAAGCCTTCTTCAGTGATCAGTGCAAAGAAATAGAGGAAAAGAACAGAATGGGAAAGACTAGAGATCTCTTCAGGAAAATTAGAGATACCAAGGGAACATTTCATGCAAAGATGGGCTCAATAAAGGACAGAAATGGTATGGATCTAACAGAAGCAGAAGATATTAAGAAGAGGTGGCAAGAATACACGGAAGAACTGTACAAAAAAGATCTTCATGACGCAGATAATCATGATGGTGTGATCACTAATCTAGAGACAGACATCCTGGAATGTGAGGTCAAGTGGGCCTTAGAAAGCATCACTATGAACAAAACTAGTGGAGTTGATGGAATTCCAGTTGAGCTGTTTCAAATCCTGAAAGATGATGCTGTGAAAGTGCTGCACTCAATATGCCAGCAAATTTGGAAAACTCAGCAGTGGCCACAGGTCTGGAAAAGGTCAGTTTTCATTCCAATCCCAAAGAAAGGCAATGCCAAAGAATGCTCAAACTACCGCACAATTGCACTCATCTCACATGCTAGTAAAGTAATGCTCAAAATTCTCCAAGCCAGGCTTCAGCAATACGTGAACCATGAACTTCCTGATGTTCAAGCTGGTTTTAGAAAAGACAGAGGAACCAGAGATCAAATTGCCAACATCTGCTGGATCATGGAAAAAGCAAGAGGGTCCCATAAAAACATCTATTTCTGCTTTATTGACCATGCCAAAGCCTTTGACTGTGTGGATCACAATAAACTGTGGAAAATTCTGAAAGAGATGGGAATATCTGACCACTTGACCTGCCTCTTGAGAAATCTGTATGCAGGTCAGGAAGCAACAGTTAGAACTGGACATGGAACAACAGACTCTTTCCAATAGGAAAAGGGGTATGCCAAGGCTGTATATTGTCATCCTGCTTATTTAACTTATATGCAGAGTACATCATGAGAAATGCTGGACTGGAAGAAACACAAGCTGGAATCAAGATTGCCGGGAGAAATATCAATAATCACGGATATGCAGATAACACCACCCTTATGGCAGAAAGTGAAGAGGAACTAAAAAGCCTCTTGATGAAAGTGAAAGTGGAGAGTGAAAAAGGTGGCTTAAAGCTCAATATTCAGAAAACGAAGATCATGGCATCTGGTTCTGTCACTTCATGGGAAATAGATGAGGAAACAGTGGAAACAGTGTCAGACTTTATTTTGGGGGGGCTCCAAAATCACTGCAGATGGTGATTGCAGCCATGAAATTAACAGATGCTTATTCCTTGGAAGAAGAGTTATGACCAACCTAGATAGCATATTCAAAAGCAGAGACATTACTTTGCTGACTACGGTCCGTCTAGTCAAGGCTATGGCTTTTCCAGTGGTCATGTATGGATGTGAGATTTGGATTGTGAAGAAGGCTGAGCACCGAAGAATTGATGTTTTTGAACTGTGGTGTTGGAGAAGACTCTTGAGAGTCCCTTGGACTGCAAGGAGATCCCACCAGTCCATTCTGAAGGAGATTAACCCTGGGATTTCTTTGGAAGGAATGATGCTAAAGCTGAAACTCCAGTACTTTGGCCACCTCATGCGAAGGGTTGACTCATTGGAAAAGACTCTGATGTTGGGAGGGATTGGGGGCAGGAGGAGAAGGGGACGACAGAAGATGAGATGGCTGGATGGCATCACTGACTCCATGGTCGTGAGTCTGAGTGAACTCTGGGAGCTGGTGATGGACAGGGAGGCCTGGCGTGCTGCGATTCATGGGGTCGCAGAGTCAGACACGACTGAGCAACTGAACTGAACTGAATCTGAGTAAATGATTCTGGAGGGTTTAAAATGTGAGTTCCCTAAATGTTTTATTTGTACACTGTCTTACACAAGATTTAATATTTCAGACCATACAATGAAGGGGCACAAAAATAAGTTGAAGAGAAAAAACAACAACAACAACAACCCATAAGTGGTTTTTCCAGCAAGGAGGTATAAAGTGACATTTAAAAGTTCTTCAGAACATTTAATGATTTTTAACACAAAGATTAATTGAGTTGCTCTCTTAACCTCTCACTCTCTTTTGCTTAATTTCTCTTTCTCTTACACATAAACATTCCACATAATGATAATAATAATCAGATTTGTATATAGTTACACACAAAATCCATGTTGTTGTTCAGTCACTAAGTTATGTCAAACTCTTTGTGACTCCATGGACTGCAGCATACCAGGCTCCCCTGTCCTTCCCAGTCTTCTGAAGTTTGCTCAAATTCATGTCCATTTAGTCAGTGATGCTGTCTAATCATCTCATCCTCTGTCACTCCCTCTCATTTTGCCTACAATCTTTCCCAGCATGAGGGTCTTTCCAAGTGAGTTGGTCCTTCACATCAGGTGACCAATGTTTTGGAGCTTCAGCTTCAGCATCAGTCCTTTCAATGAATATTCAAGGTTAATTTCCTTTAGGATTGGCTGGTTTGATCTCCTTGCCATCCAAGGGACTCCAGGAGTCTTCTCCAGCACTACAATTCAGAAGTATCAATTCTTCAGTACTCAGCTTTCTTTTAATTGGAGGCTAATTACTTAACAATATTGTGGTGGTTTTTGCCATGGTTTCTTGAACTTGGGTGGTTTTCTCTGGGTTTCTTGAACTTGGGTGACTATTTCCTTCCCCATTTTAGGGAAGTTTTCAACCATTATCTCTTCAAGTATTTTTTCATGGCCTTTCTTTTTGCCTTCTTCTGGGACTCCTATGATTCAAATATTGTGGTGTTTAACATTGTCCCAGAGGTCTCTGAGGCTGTGCTCATTTCTTTATTTCTTTTTCCCTCTCTGCTTCATTTATTTCCACCATTCTATCTTCCATCTCACTTATCCTATCTTCTGCCTCAGTTATTCTACTGTTGGTTCCCTCCAGAGTGCTTTTGATCTCAGTTATTGCATTATTCATTATTGATTGACTCTTTTTTACTTCTTCTAGGTCCTTGTTAAACATTTCTTGCATCTTCTCAATTCTTGTCTCTAGTCTATTTATCTGTAACTCCATTTTGTTTTCAAGATTTTGGATCATCTTTACTATCATTATTCTGAATTCATTTTCAGGTAGATTCCCTATCTCCTCCTCTTTTGTTTAGTTGGGTGGGCATTTAACATGTTCCTTTACCTGCTGAATCCTTTACCTCTGCCTTTTTATTTTGTTTAGATTGCTGCGTTTGGGGTGGCCTTTCTGTATGCTGAAAGTTTGTGGTTCTTCTTTATAGTGGAGGTTCCTCCCTGTGGGTGGGGTTGGACTAGTGGCTTGTCAAGGTTTCCTGGTTAGGGAAGCTTGTGTCAGTGTTCTGGTGGGTGGAGCTGGATCTCTTTTCTCTGGAGAGCAATGAAGTATCCAATAGTGAGTTTTGAGGTGTCTATGGGTTTGGTGTGACTTTGGGCAGCCTATATTTTGATACTCAGGGCTATGTTCCTGCATTGCTGGAGAATTAGTGTGGTATGTCTTGCTCTGGAACTTGTTGGCTCTTGGGTAGAGCTTGGTTTCAGTGTAGGTATGGAGGCTTTTGGATGAGCTTTTGTTGATTACTATTACTATTCAAGAGTTTTCTGATGTTCTCAAGTTTTGGATTTAAGTCTCCTGCCAGTGGGTTTCAATCTTATTCTTACAGTACCCTCAAGACTTCTCCATCCATACTGCACAGATGATAAAACATCTGGGTTAATGGTGAAAAGATTCTCCACAGTGAGGGACATCCAGAGAGGTTCACAGAGTTACATGAAAAAGAGAAGAGGGAGGAGGGAGATAGAGGTGACTAG
This sequence comes from Oryx dammah, assembly GCF_014754425.2. Classification (NCBI taxonomy): domain Eukaryota; kingdom Metazoa; phylum Chordata; class Mammalia; order Artiodactyla; family Bovidae; genus Oryx; species Oryx dammah. Next base: position 22,222,948 of record NW_024070195.1, read on the forward strand.
GAAGAGAAGAGGGGGAGTCAAAAGAGGAGAGACAATCTAGCCAGTAATAAGTTCCCTAAGTGTTCTTCACAGCCTGGAACACCAAGAAAGATTCACAGAATTAAGTAGAGAAAAGAAAGGGGAGGGAGGAGATAGAGGTGACCTGGGGAAGAAGAGGGAGAGTCAAAAGGGGAGAGAGCAATTAAGCCACTAATCACAACCCTAGGTAAAAATTGGTACTGAAGATTAGAGTCTTCAGTTCTGTTCATTTCAGTCACTCAATCATGTCCGACTCTTTGCGACCCCATGAACCGTAGCACGCCAGGCTTCCCTGTCCATCACCAACTCCTGGAGTTCACTCAGACTCATGTCCATTGAGTCAGTGATGCCATCCAGCCATCTCATCCTCTGTCATCCCCCTCTCCTCCTGCTCCCAATCCCTCCCAGCATCAGAGTCTTTTCCAATGAGTCAACTCTTCTCATGAGGTGGCCAAAGTACTGGAGTTTCAGCTTTAGCATCATTCCTTCCAAAGAAATCCCAGGACTGATCTCCTTCAGAATGGACTGGTTGGATCTCCTTGCAGTCCAAGGGACTCTCAAGAGTCTTCTCCAACACCACAGTTCAAAAGCATCAATTCTTCAGTGCTCAGCTTTCTCCACAGTCCAACTCTCACATCCATATATGACCACTGGAAAAACCATAGCCTTGACTAAATGGACCTTTGTTGGCAAAGTAATGTCTCTGCTTTTGAATATGCTATCTAGGTTGGTCATAACTCTTCTTCCAAGGAGTAAGCATCTGTTAATTTCATGGCTGCAATCACCATCTGCAGTGATTTTGGAGCCCCCCCAAAATAAAGTCTGCCACTGTTTCCCATCTATTTCCCATGAAGTGATGGGACCAGATGCCATGATCTTCATTTTCTGAATGTTGAGCTTTAAGCCAACTTTTTCACTCTCCACTTTCACTTTCATCAAGAGGCTTTTTAGTTCCTCTTCACTTTCTGCCATAAGGGTGGTGTCATCTGAATATCTGCGGTTATTGATATTTCTCCTGGCAATCTTGATTCCAGCTTGTGCTTCTTCCAGCCCAGCGTTTCTCATGATGTACTCTGCATATAAGTTAAATAAGCAGGATGATAATATAGAGCTTTGATGTACCCCTTTTCCTATTTGGAACCAGTCTGTTGTTCCATGTCCAATTCTAACTGTTGCTTCCTGACCTGCACAAAGGTTTCTCAAGAGGCAGGTTAGGTGGTCTGGTATTCCCATCTCTTTCAGAATTTTCCACAGTTTATTGTGTTCCACACAGTCAAAGGCTTTGGCATGGTCAATAAAGCAGAAATAGATGTTTTTCTGGGACCCTCTTGCTTTTTCCATGATCCAGCGGATGTTGGCAATTTGATCTCTGGTTCCTCTGCCTTTTCTAAAACCAGCTTGAACACCTGGAAGTTCACGGTTCACATATTGCTGAAGCCTGGCTTGGAGAATTTTGAGCATTACTTTACTAGCATGTGAGATGAGTGCAATTGTGCGGTAGTTTGAGCATTCTTTGGCATTGCCTTTCTTTGGGATTGGAATGAAAACTGACCTTTTCCAGACCTGTGGCCACTGCTGAGTTTTCCAAATTTGCTGGCATATTGAGTGCAGCACTTTCACAGCATCATCTTTTAGGATTTGAAATAGCTCCACTGGAATTTTGTCACCTCTTCTAGCTTTGTTCATAGTGTTGCTTTTTAAGGCCCACTTAAACTTCACATTCCAGGATGTCTGGCTCTAGATGAGTGATCACACCATCATGATTATCTGGGTCCTGAAGATCTCTTTTGCACAGTTCTTCTGTGTCTTCTTGCTACCTCTTCTTAATATTTTCTGCTTCTGTTAGATCCATACCATTTCTGTCCTTTATCAAGCCCATCTTTGCATGAAATGTTCCCTTCGTATCTTCAATTTTTTTTGAAGAGATCTCTAGTCTTTCCCATTCAAAAATACAATATTAAAAATATTAAAAAATTCAATCACAAAAATATAAATATATATATATATGAAATTTGCTTTAAAATAGGGTCTTCTTTATGTGAGACAGCAAAAGAGAGACGGATGTAAAGAACAAACATTTTTTGTAGGGGGGGGGGGCGGGAAGGTGAGAGTGGGATGATTTGAGAGAATAGTATTGAAACATGTATATTACCCTATGTGAAATAGATTGTCAGTCCAGATTTGATGCATGAGACAGGGTGCTCAGGGCTGCTGTACTGGGATGACCCAGAGGGATGGGATGGGGAGGGAGGTTGGAGGGGGGTTCAGGATGTGGAACATGTACACCCATGGATGATTTTTGTCAATGTATGGCAAAAACCACTATAATATGTAAAGTAATTAGCTTCCAATTAGAATAAATTAGTTAATTAAAAAATAAAATAGGGTCTTTTTTTCAAAGTAATAGTAGGTTATAAAAATGAGAATTAAAGGAGTAAGAAAGAACTTTAAAATAAAAAATAAAAAAATGATAATAGTAAAAATATATCTAGGAATTTCTCTGGAGCTGTTGAGGGCAGTGTAGGGTCAGTTCAGTTTCAGATAATCCCTTGTTCCAGCTTATACTTCTTCTCAAGGTCTATAGGCCCCTTTCAATGCTTAGTCAGTGCAAACTACAGGGTTTTAATCTGCTGTATCTGTCACTTCCAGAGCAGTTCCCTCTTTATTTATTTGGCTTCCTCTGTTTTCAAGTCTCTTCAGTGTCTAATTTCTGCCCTGACACAAGGGGGTGAAGGTGGTCACTTAGTGAGGTTCACTTGTTCACTTGTGCTGTGGGGAGGGCAGAACAGTGCAAACAAATGTCACAGGCATGTGTGGGGAGTGCTCCCAGTGTATGTACCACATTGGGTTTGCCTCAGCTCACGTAGTGTGTGCTTTTCTGGTCTACACTGCTCAGGCTCCAGGTTGCTCTGCAGGGGAATTGTCCAAAGTGGGCCCTGGGTTTCGTGCACTTTCTAGGTCTAAGATACTCAGATTCAGGTTCTTGGGTACTCCACAAAGGCACAAACTCGGTGGGGCCTGTGTTTTGTTCCCTTCCCAGGTCCCAGCAGCTCAGCTGACCAGGTGCTTGGCAAGCATACTGTCCCAGGTGAACCGTGAGTCTTAATCACCTCCTCGGTCCTGGCCACTTGGTTTTTTGGGTGCGCCACATGAGCGCCATCTCAGGTGTGCTGTGTGTCTCCTCTGGGGAGCTGATCTCTGGCCGCGACCCTCCTTGCAGATGTCAACTGCCCAGGATCCCAGGAAGACATGGTTATCAACTAGGAGCCTGCTCACAGTTTGGTGGGGGAATGCCATCTCTGGGGCCGAGATTGCCCTTTGCTTTCCGGTTCTGGCTGTCGCCCGCCTGCCTCTCTGCCTCCCGTGGGTGGATGGGCCGGTCTGCAGTCTGCTAGCTCTCCTCTGGTATTCACTCAGTCCTTTGTTATGTGAGCAGGCCAGGGTGTGCCTTAGGTTAGAGCTTTTCGTGGGAAAGTTCTCTTTCTCTCTGTTTTTTTTTTTTTTCCTCTCTCTGGCTATCCCACAGTTTGGGTTGCTATCTCATGTTAGCTCTCTCAGATTGTCCTCAGGCAATTCAGGCCTGGTCCTTACCCTAAGCCTGCAACCTGTGCCTCCTTGTTCAGCCCCAGCTCGCTGGTGGCAGATGCGAGTGTCTGGGCTACTTCTCCACTGGGGGTTGTGGTTAGGCGCCTATTCTGTGGTTTTTTTTTTTTTCTTCCCAGGCATGTTGCACTCTGAGATTCCAAAACTTCCCACAGGCCCGCTGGTAAGAGGGTTTCCTGGTGTTTGGAAACTTTTCCTTCTTCACGACTCCCTCCCTGGTATGGGTCTCTGTCCCTAACTCTTTTGTCTCTTTTTGTCTTTTGTATTTTGTCCTACCTTCTTTTAAAGAGAATGGGCTGACTTTCTGGGTGCCTGGTGTCCTCTGCTGGCATTCAGAAGTTGTTTTGCTCAGCATTCAAATGATCTTTTGATGAATTTGTGGGGGGAAATGTGGTTTTCCTGTCCTATTTCTCTGCTATCTTCCCCATTTCCAATTGTTTAATTTTTCTAGATTCCATGTAGAGGTGATAACATGGAGTGTTTATATTGATATTTAATATATATGTGTCATATATATACATTATAATCTCCCCTTTATCTCCTTTATCCATTCAAATGTTGCTGAACACTAAGATTGCTCCCATATCTTGGCTATTGTAAATAATGCTGCAATGAACATTAGATTGTACATATCTCTTCAAACTAGTGTTTTTTTCCCTTCAGATATATACTCAGCAATGGAATTGCTATATTGTAGAGTAGTTGTACTTTTAGTGTTTGAAAACCTCTAGGAAGTTTTCCACAGTGACCGTATCATTTACATTCCCATCAAGAATCTAAAAGAGTTTCTTTCTTCCACATTCTTGCCAACATTTGTTGTTTGTAAAGTTTTGGATGATAACCATTCTGATAGGTATGAGGTAATGTCTCATTCTGGTTTTGATTTGCATTTCTCTAATAATTAATGATGTGGAGCATCTTTTTTTTTTTTTTGAGAAACTACAACTGGTAAATTTATTTCCCTTATTTTAGGTCAAATAATACTTAAACATTTAAGCTGTAATTTTAATGTTTTCATTTTATTTTATTAATTTAAATTTATTTATTTTAATTGGAGGTTAATTACTTTATAATATTGTATTGGTTCTGCCACACATCAACATAAATGTGCCTGTTAGCCATCTATATGTCTTCTTTAGAAAAATGTCTATTCATGCTTTCTGCCTATTTTTTGATTGATTTTTTTGGTCTTATTTATATTGAGTTATATGAGCTGTTTATATATTTTGGATATTAACCACTTACCAGTCATATCATTTGTAAATATTTTCTCCCATTTAGCCAGTCATCTTTTTGTGGATTGTCATTTTGTTTTATAAATATATATATATATATATATATATTTCCTGTGCAAAAGCTTTTTAACATTAAGTGGGTCTAGTTTGTTTGTTTTTGCTTTTGTTTCTTTTGCCTTAGCATAAAGATTAAAAAAAAATATTGCTATGATTTATCTCAAAGAGTGTTCTGCTTATTTTCTCTCTTAGGAGTTTTATGAATTCTGGTCTTAAATTTAGGTCTTTAATTGATTTTGAGTTTTTTTTGTTTCTTTATATGATGAGTGGAAATGTTGCAGACATTCTTTTACATATACATGTTCAGTTTTTGATCATTTCAGACTTACAAAACTTTTCAAAACTAGTAAACTAAACAGATATGATGATGCTATACAAATTGTTTTTAACTTGCCTTCCATGCCATGCTCAGTTGCTTCAATCGTGTTCGACTCTGTGCGACCCTATGGACTGTAGCCTGCTAGGCTCCTCTGTCCATGGGATTCTCCAAGGCAAGAATACTGGAGTCGGTTTCCCTTCACTCCTCCAGGGGATCTTTCCAGCCCAGGGATGGAGCCTGTGGCAGGATGGAGCTCTTGCATCTTCTGCATTGCAGGCAGATTCTTTACCACTGAATTCCCCAGGAAGCCTGTTACTTGCCTTAATTTTTAATAAATCATTCATTTTTTAAGATTAATAAACACATGTAGAAGTAATAATCTTTAATGCCTGCAGGTAACTCCTGCCTACTTCTATAGCATAGTTGTTAAGTAGTTATTTTCACACATTCAGATTATTTCTATTCTTCATTAGGTGGACACAGATACAAATAAACACCACAGTGTATTATGTCTTGGTCTTTGGTGAACTAAATAGCTTTTGGTAAAATGAGCATATCTGGCAAAACACATCTTGGTCATTAGTGAACATCACTACCATCCTGTGATTGTAGCATTATCACATCTTTTTCTCAGCTTTATTGAGATAAAATAATAAAAATTGTCAAGAGTTAGACTTAAGGTGGATAATGTGATGATTTTATATTGTCATTGTGAAATGATTACCACATTCAAGTTAAGTAACATATTCACCATCTCACATAGCTATCCTTTGTGCATGTGGGTGATAGGAACAGTTAAGGTCTACTTTGTTAGCAAATTTCAAATACAATATAGTATTATTAACTACAGTCAGCATGCTCTATGTTAGATTGCTGAACTTATTCATTCTATCTGTAAATTGTCATGGCAGCAGTCAGAGTTCTCCTTTTCTTGTCACATTATCACTACTATGAGTAGTTATTAATCACTTATAGATCACAGCACCTCCCTGAGAACTTGATGTTCAAATTTAAGGTAATGCTTCTATAGATGACTAGAGGTACTTGATTATATTGTAACTATGTTCATTTCTCTTAAGAGCAAGTTTTTGAATGAGTTCCAAATGTATTCTTTCAGAATTCATCTGCACATATGTACATTTTGTAAACTACATAAAAATTAAAATTGCTTTTATTAATTATGTTTAGTTCAGCTTTCTTCTTCCTTCCTTGAATTTAAATCTGATTTCTCTTCCTTTTTAAAAAATTTTTTACTATGGGGACTCTTGGTAAAAATTTCTCATATTATTCTGCAACAAATTCCTCTGAATTTTATGACTTTGCTCTTTTGGATGGTTACATATTTTCATAGTACCCACAACTCAAAAAAAGAGTTATTTAACTCTATATCATGTACCAATTAGTAAGGATAAAAATTTTAAAAATATTTTTATGGAAGGAAATAATTCACATCATAGAGTTGTTGGGGAACTAAGAGTCACGAGAGACAGATATTTGTGGAAGCGCTACCAGTGACCAGAATGTGAAAGTGAAAGTCGCTCAGTCCTGTCTGACTCTTTGTGACCCCCATGGACTGACCATGGAATTCTCCAGGCTAGAATACTGGAGTGGGTATCCTTTCTCTTCTCTAGGGGATCTTCCCAACCCAGGAAAGGAACCAGGGTCTCCTACATTACAGGTGGATTCTTTACCAACTGAGCTATGAGGGAAGCCCTCCCAGTGACCAGAGCAGAAGTCATATGAATCTCTCATGGACTGGTGGTGGTGGTGGTTTAGTAGCTAAGTTGTGTCCGACTCTTGCGACCCCGTGGACTGTAGCCCACGAGGCTCCTCTGTCCATGGGATTCTCCAGGCAAGAATACTGGAGTGGGTTGCCATTTCCTTCTCCAGGAATCTTCTGTACCCAGGAATCAAACCCAGGTCTCCTGTGTTGCAGGCAGATTCTTTACCGACTGAGCTACTAGGGAAGCCCTTATAGTGCTTTCTCCTCTCATGAACTAGAAAATGCCCAAGGGTATAGGTGAGAATGTCCTAGACTTCTGAGATATAATCTGGTAATTTGTACTTTAAGCCTGTGCATGCATGTGGACTAAGTTGCTAGGTCGTGTCTGACTCTTTCCAACCCTGTGGACCATAATCACCATTATCCTCTCTCCATGGGATTCTCCAGGCAAGAATACTGGAGTGGGTTGTTGTGCTTCCTTCAGGGGATCTTCCCAGCCCAGGGATTGAACTCATGTCTCTTATGTCTCCTACATTGGCAGGTGGGTTCTTTGCCACTAGTGCCTCCTGGGAAGCCCCATTTTAAGTCTGTACATTAACCTAACTGAAATATTTTGGAAAACCTGTCTAGTACTGGACTCACGTATCAACATTCTTTGGTAGCCAATTTCATTCCAGAACTTGACAATCTGAACTTTAGCAATAAGAAGACTCCTGTCTCCAAAATTACAATAGCTGTTATTAAAGGAGGTTATTACAAAACACTTGGACAAGTACATTTTTTCTCCCTTCCTTCCTTTCCTTTCTTTCCTTTTAGGTTGAGTATGCATCTTTTTCAAAGAAAAATTTTTATGGCCTTCTAGTATGTTGTTGCTGTTTAGCCACTAAGTTGTGTCCAGCTCTTCTGCAACACCATGGATTGTACCCTGCAAGACTATTCTGTCCATGAGATATTCCAGGAAAAATGTTTAAATGGGTTGCTATTTGTACTCTTGAGTCAAAGCTTTTTCTTGCCCAGAGTTCTCCAAAGAGCTGTCTTGACTTCCTTGTTTCGTAAACTGTAGATGATAGGGTTGAGCATAGATGTCACCACTGTGTAGAAGAGGGCCAGGAGTTTATCTACCCCGGGTGAATGGCTAGACTTGGGCCTCAAATAGCTGACAGATGCTGAGCCATAGAAGAGTGTTACTACCAGTAGGTGGGAAGAACAGGTGGAAAGAGCCTTTCGGCGACCTTCAGGGGATGACATGATGAGCACAGCAGCTAGAATTCTGCCATAAGAAGCAATGATTAATAAAAATGGGGTGGAAATGCAAAGAGTGGCCACAACAAAGACTGCAGCCTCATTATGGGATGTATCCCCACAGGCTAGTGCTAGAATAGGGGGGAGGTCACAGAAGAAGTGGTCTATTTCACAGGGGCCACAGAAGTCCAAAGAAAAAATATAGTTGGTTTGGCCCAAGCTTACTATGCAACCCACTCCCCAAGAAACCATTGCTAAATGGACACACACCCCATGACTCATTCGTGTTGCATAGTGAAGTGGGGAGCATATGGCCGTATAGCGATCAAAAGCCATGGCTGCCAAAAGATAGCATTCACTGATCCCAAATAATGCAAAGAAAAACATTTGTGTAGCACAGCCCTCCCGAGAGATTCCTCGGGCCTCACTCACAAGGCTCTGCAGCATCTTGGGTATGACAGAGCAAGTATATCCAATCTCCAAGAGAGACAAGTTGGCCAGGAAGAAGTACATGGGGGTATGGAGGGCTGGATTGGTCCAGATGGCAAGGGCTATGAGAGCATTGCCTGTCAGTGATGCTAAGAACATGAGTAAGATGAGGGAAAATAAGAGCCAACACTGTTCGGTGACCTCAGAGAATTTGGTAAATGCAAAGTGTTTCACAGACATGCTGTTGTCTTGCCACGAGGAACAATTGATGCTCATGACCTGAAAAAAAGAAAGGCAGGTTATTAAAAGATTCTTTTAGCTGGAAATATAAATCTTTATATTGCTCTTAACAAGCTCAAGTCAGAGATAAATTTCTTATCTCTAGTTTAAAAAGTTTGGAAGTTACACTGATCCTGTTGCCAAATCTAGTCAGCAGACATAAAATGGAAAAAAATTCCCCTTTTATATCTAGTCAGCAGGCATAAAATGAAAAAATTTTCAGCACAATTAGCTTTTATCCCATTATTTTGTCAAATAAAGTTATCATATCTAAATATTTATTTCCTATTCTCTTGCCACTGACTTGCTTTCTTCACTCATTCATTCCATAAGTATTTATTGAATTCAGAGTATTTTCAGAGTATTTTTCAGTTACTGTTCATGGGTCCTGAGATTAAACAATGGACAAAAAAGGATGGAAACAAATGGACTCATTCAAAATTCTGTTAAATATGAAATAACAACTCTGAATGATTACAGAACCCTTGGTGGATATGATTTTGCAAAATTTATTCACACATCATGTATTCTATTATGATGAATTTATACTTAAAGCATTTATAAACATTTACCATGCACTGTATCTAGTTAAATTAATTAATATAGTTTAATGTATATATTCCCTTTTAGCAACACAATTCAGTTAAGGTTGTAGTAAAGAAACAGAGATAATAGTCTATTATCTTTTTTTTGAACCCAAAACATTTTCTTAAATATCTTCAGTTCTCAATAATAGCCTATGCAGTGGCATAAAAACTCTGATTGTGGAGAAGTTGTCATCTCTTTTATCAGTTAAATACAGAAATATGTTATTAATATAATACTTACTAATTCTATCTTCCTGTACCTGGGAAGAACTGCAATTTCCTCAGTGACACTGATGGAGGAAACAAGGAAGAAATCCAAACCAGGAAAAGAGAATGCCTCACTCTTTCTTAATTAGTGACATCACAAAGATTTCATTTCATAAATATACTGTCCTATTTAGACTGCAGACAGTAAATGCAAATGCTTGTGTTGGGAGTGAGAGTCAGGGCATGGAATAAAGCAACTGGTGGATGATACACTGGATGGCTGACTGTGCAAAGGCCAATGCATGCTGTCAGCCATTTGGTATTCTTAGCCCCACCGGATGAATAAAAAGTTATCCTGTGATAAGTACTTCTTTCAGCTTCACAAAGTTCAGAGATAATTGAAATAATAAGACGTCCAGAAAGGTCTGTGAGTGCCTCTAAATAATTAAACTTACAAAGAATTGTATTCTGTCTATAAATAATTATTACATCATAGAGAGATAAATGTATGGGTCTGCTTGAGGTGAGAATACAAACAAATGTAGTCAAATTCCCTTCCCCCTCCCTGTCACTGGGAATATTACTACACAAGGCAGAATCTAATTTTTTTCATTACACTTTCTGTTTATTTCAGGATTTACTCTCTGTTGACCTTTGTCCAGGGACCCTGAGATCCATGTAGTAGAGGTCAGTTTTATGTGCATATCAAGAATATTTAATTTTAATCATTGTCTACTGAAAGAGAGGGAGGTCCTCAAGGGCAGTTGTCAGGGGTCTGTAGATAGGAGCATCACGGCAGTACAACAGATGGCTTGGCACAGACATTCTTCAGGCTTTTACCTCATACATTTTCTGGACTTAAAGCTTCTAATTAATCATTTTTGTGAAGAAAATATGATGAAACCCTTCCTGTCTTTCTTGCTGAGTTGTTTTGAGTTAAAATGCAAACATTACAGAGGCAAATCATGAATGAAAAATAAGGAATTAAAGTGCACTTCATCAGCATCAAAACCTCTTGCCTTTTACTAGTCTCATGTTAAGAAACTCATAGGATGATGTGTGCCATATCCTCTATTATAACCAGTCTGTAAAAATAATCTATTTAATGTACATATGTGTAAACATGAGTTTGCTGTACAGCAGAGATTGACACAGCATCTTAAATCAACTATACTTCAATAAAAAGCCTATGTTAAGATTCAGTCATCAAGAAAATATGCACTGATATTAATTTAAAGAAACAGAAGTTTCATGCCCAATAATACATTGTATTTGTCTATCTCTATCAATGTGATAAGAGATTAAGTGACCAATGAACATCGACAAGATTCTGATGGTTTGAATTTTGGAATGGAGTTTCAGTGATAGTTAGGTGTATGAAGAGATAGAGGAAGGAGACAAGATAATTTTAATAGCTCAATGGGTTGGCTTCATGTGCCACCTTACCCAGCCCCAAGATCCAAGACAAGTACATTTTACAAGTTCTGCTTTGGAAGTAATCTAGCACAAGTGATTCATTTTGGGTCTGTGCCACATAATCAGAAATGCTCCTTGGCTGATTCAGTCCCTTATTAATCTCTGTTCTCTTAATGAAATGTTTCTTTGTTTCCCATCAGTCAAAGGAAAACTTGAGACATTATTAGATATTTTACCTGAAACACTTAGTACAGTGCCTGGCATACAAGAAAAACTCAATAAATATTCAACTCTTTGCAACCCAATGTGCTATACAGTCCATTGAATTCTCCAGGCTACAATACTGGAGTGGGTACCATTTCCCTTCTTCAGGGGATCTTCCCAACCCAGGGATCAAACCCAGGTCTCCCACTTTGCAGGTGGGTTCTTTACCAACTGAGCTATCAGGGAAGCCCTGGTAAATATTAACCTTTGTTATGCTGAAATTGTGATTTCTAAATGATCGAGCAGTAGGTACTGTTTATGTAAACTGGTCATTAGTTTGTAGAGAAGATTTCCCATTGCTTTCCACAATTCACCCATAGTCATTGAGGACCTAATATTTAGCTGGGTGATGCCTTAACAACCCAGACGAACTATTTTATCATTCATTGGAATAACATGCACAAGATAATCTAGGCATTTCTATTACCCAACAATAAGAGGTATATCTATTTCCTGAGAAGTAATTATTTTGGAACAATTTGCAACAATATTATGACAGAGCTATTGGCAAACTGAGTAGATCTTTATACGCTTCAGAGAAGGAGAAAAGACCTCATTAAAATAATCTCCAGAACTGAATAATGCTTTGGGTGTTATCTATCCATTTTAGCATTTTAATAGACTGTGTTCCACAACCTTCTTTTTTTAAGATATCAGTTTTGTCACATACCTTTAATCCTAAAATTTGAGTGAAAAAAGTAAATGGTTTTTACTTCTGATGAGCCAGGAGCTGATTTTGTCTGCACGCTCTCCATGTAACCTCCCAAAGTTCAGAGGATATACATCTCCACATCCTCACTCCTAAGACAATGCACTGAGAAGATTTTGTTGTGGTCAGGACCATGTCTGATTTCATGAAGGCTGTGTGTCTCTTAACAGAGCATCATGTCCTTCCTAGCAATGCTCTCACGGCTAACACACAAAGACACACACTCACACACAAGCATGCCAGACTGTGCTGATTACATAATGATGATGTTTGGACTTTTCTCATCCTGAAACATTAAGAATTATGAATATTTATACTTCATTTCTTCTTCTTGTTCTGAATCCATATCCTGCCTTCCTTTCTCAGGAGAAATATTCTTCTCACTAGAGTATGTCAGGAAGCAGTTTGATTCTCTCAGGAATTGTCATGGACGGGTCTGTCTCTATCTGTTGGGGAGTATGAATATTCAGGAAGCAAAAGAAATAAATATAAAAGATAATGTAAAAAGACAAGTAAAAGTAAATCAACAGCAATATATAATGAATAACCTATAGTATAGATAGCTGCTATCATAGACTGGGTACACAATGTGATTATATATATATATATATATATATATAATTTTTTACTTTATTTTGCTTTACAATACTGTATGGGTTTTGCCATACATTGACATGAATCAGCCACGGGTGTACATGAGTTCCCAATCCTGAACCCCGCTCCCACCTCCCACCTCCCACCCCATATCATCTCTCTGGATCATCCCTGTGCACCAGCCCCAAACATCCTGTATCCTGTATCGAACATAGACTGGCGATTCGTTTCTTACCTGATAGTATACATGTTTCAATGCCATTCTCCCAAATCATCCCACCCTCTCCCTCTCCCATAGAGTCTAAAAGTCCATTCTATACATCTGTGTCTCTTTTGCTGTCTCACATAGAGGGTTATCCTTACCATCTTTCTAAATTCCATATATATGTGTTAGTATACTGTATTGGTGTTTTTCTTTCTGGCTTACTTCACTCTGTATAATTGGCTCCAGTTTCATCCATCTCATTAGAACTGATTCAAATGTATTCTTTTTAATGGCTGAGTAATACTCCATTGTGTATATGTACCACAGCTTTCTTATCCATTCATCTGCTGATGGACATTTAGGTTGTTTCCATGTCCTGGCTATTATAAACAGTGCTGTGATGAACATTGGGGTACATGTGTCTCTTTCACTTCTGATTTCCTCAGTGTGTATGCCCAGCAGTGGGATTGCTAGGTCACAATGTGATATTAATTCAAGGAAAATCAACTACTGGAACAAAATATGTATGTGACCACTCTATACTATTAACATAAAATACTCACATTTAAATTTTTGTTTGAATTAAACTAAGTAGTTATCAAAAGTAATTATGAAAATAATGTAACTTTCATGTCATATTAATAATATATTGATGCAGTTAGTATTTATTTTGATTATTATGAGACTCAATAAATCATAATAATCTTCTAATCTTCTAGTAACATGAGTTTGTCAAAGTACCTTTTTGTTTGTATCAAAAGTAAAAAAAACCCGAGTCAAAGATGTATATTATGATGATGAAAAAACTGTATGATACTTCATATTTTTTCTTTAAATGACATAAAAAAGTGGATAAGATAATAAATACCTATTATTGACATGGTATGAAGGCAAAGGAAAAAGCCTACAGAAGAGTAAGTTGTCATTTGTTTTTTTAATTGGAGTATAATTTCTTTACAATGTTAGTTTCTGCTGTACAAGGACGTGAATTATTTATGTATATATACATATCCACTCCATTGTGAATCTCCCTTCCATAACCACAATTCCACCTTTACCAGTCATTCACAGAACACCAAACAGAGAATCCTGTGCTATACAGCAGCTTCCCACTAGCTAATTTTGCTACCTGATTCTAGAAAAAAAGTTTCAATTCTTCCTCTTTTTTGGGAATATAGCTTTATTCTTCTGTTCAGATTCATATTCCTTTATTTATTTATTTTAATTAATTTATTTATTTTACTTTACAATATTGTATTGGTTTTGCCATACATTGACATGAATCCATCATGGGTGTACATGTGTTCCCCATCCTGAACCCCTCTCCCACCTCCCTCCCCATCCCATCCCTCTGGGTCATCCCAGTGCACCAGCCCTGAGCACCCTGTATCATCATATTCCTTTAAAAATTGTTGGGCTTCCCTGGTGGCTGAGCTGATAAAGAATCTGCCTGCGATGTGGGAGACCTGAGTTTGATCCCTGGGTTGGGAAGACCCCTGGAGAAGGGAATAGCTACCCACTTCAGTATTCTGGCCTGGAGAATTGTATTGACTGTATAGTCCATGGTGTCGCAAAGAGTTGGACATGACTGAGCAAGTTTCACACATGCATGCTTAATACACAAAAAGTTGACTATATTTAATGTATGCATTTTGATAAATTTGGAAATGGGCCTATACATATGATACTGCCATCACAAACAATATGAACCATCACCTCCAAAGACTTCTTGTGCTCCATGCATTTTTGTTTGTTTGTTTGTTTGTGAGATGAGCACTGGTCATGAGTTTGTGAACTTTAAAACTTAAGAGGGCAGAAACCCATTCTTGAAGGTGTATTTTGTCACTATTGATTTCTGAGTGGAAGACAATTACAATTCTGAAATGAGTTGTTTTTATAGATCTAAAAGATAAAGAAGTGATCTAAAAAGCTCTAAACAGTCTCTATAGCTAAGTTTTCAACTTAAATCTTGAATTTTGTACGCTAAACAGAAGATATCATTTTGTCTAAATAAAATTAAGTTAAACAAAGGTTATCTTAACTAATAAAAATGATCAGAGATATTATGTACCATCACAGAATTTTTATTTTTCTTGCTTTGTGTGAATGTTTGTGTCAAATTTAAAAACATTTTATGGTACATCAGCCACCTATCAGCCAACATTTAAAGTTGTTTGGAATTATTTTCAAAGTAAATATACCAAAGTCCATTTGTCTCAAGAACTGGACCAAGCACCAAGCATGGTGTGTTCTGTTTCCAAAAAATGGATCTGTATTGCAGTTAATTCTTGTTCAGGAAAACATATGATTTCTCATCCAATAATTTGCTTAGACCTTGATTTGCTAGACCAGAAGACATGCCAGAAATATCTAAGTCACCCTTGTTGTTCTTACCTATTAATTTTTCACTATGCAACATTATGCTGATTTCTGTATTGGCAGGCAGATTCTTTACCACTGCACCACCAGGGAAGCACCATAATGTTGATTTCTAACCATATTTTAAACACCAAATAAATGTAATATCCTTTAATTTGCTTTAAAAAATGTGATGTTTTATGACAGAGTTTGAAGTTGGATGTGAGTCCTAGAACTAATTTTGACACTTTCAACTTTTAATGAAACAGATTCTAAACCTCAAAAATATACTTACCTTGTTGAAGTAATCAATTTGCTGTCTATTCTAGAAATACAAATTATTTCTTTCTCATCCTGATTCTTGCTCAGTTTCAAAAAGCATTCCTGGATGTTCCCATTATGCATGAAATGGTTCTATGTGTGGTTCATTATTAATATCACTATTTTGTTCTCTCACTGATTCAGAAGGCTCATGCTTATGATATATACAAGGAACATTAAGAAACCCATATGTTTTGTCCATATATTTTATTCATTTTATATTTAATGATACATTCCTTAGTTAAAATTATAAAACATTGCACACTTGCTTGTTAGAGTAACAATGAGTTGTTAAAGGATTAGTAGCATTTAGATAAATTGAGGTTGATAAACTTGTGGCCTTAGGAAACATCACTACAAACAAAGCTACTGGAGGTGATGGATTTCCAGTTGAGCTATTTCAAATCCTAAAAGATGATGCTGTGAAAGTGCTGCACTCAATATGCCAGCAAATTTGGAAATCTCAGCAGTGGCCACAGGACTGGAAAAGGTCAGTTTTCACTCCAATCGCAAAGAAAGGCAACGCCGAAGAATGCACAAACTACAACACAATTGTACTCATCTCACATGCTAGTAAAGTAATGCTCAAAATTCTCCAAGCCAGGTTTCAGCAATACGTGAACCATGAACTCCCTGATGTTCAAGCTGGTTTTAGAAAAGGCAGAGGAACCAGAGATCAAATTGCCAACATCCGCTGGATCATGGAAAAAGAAAGAGAGTTCCAGAAAAACATCTATTTCTGCTTTGTTAAATATGCCAAAACCTTTAAGTGTGGACCACTATAAACTGGAAAATTCTGAAAGAGATGGAAATACCAGACCAGCTGACCTGCCTCTTGATAAACCTGTATGTAGGTCAGGAAGCAACAGTTAGAACTGGACATGGAACAACAGACTGGTTCCAAATAGGAAAAGGAGTACGTCAAGGCTGTATATTGTCACCCTGCTTATTTAACTTATATGTACAGTACATCATGAGAAACTCTGGGCTAGATGAAGCACATGTTGGAATCAGGATTGCTGGGAGAAATATCAATAACCTCAGAAATGCAGATGACACCACCCTTATGGCAGAAAGTGAAGAACTAAAGAGCCTCTTGATGAAAGTGAAGGAGGAGAGTGAAAAAGTTGGCTTAAAGCTCAACATTCAGAGAATGAAGATCATGGCATCCAGTCCCATCACTTCATGGCAAATAGATGGGGAAACAGAGAAAACAGTGGCTGGCTTTATTTTTTGGGGCTCCAAAATCACTGCAGGTGGTGATTGCAGCCATGAAATTAAAAGTAGTTTTAATTTTACTCCGTGGAAGGAAAGTTATGACCAACCTAGACAGCATAATAAAAAGCAGAGACATTGCTTTGCCAACAAAGGTCCATCTAGTCAAGGCTATGGTTTTTCCAGTAGTCATGTATGGATGTGAGAATTGGACTATAAAGAAACCTGAGTGCTGAAGAATTGATGCTTTTGAACTGTGGTGTTGGAGAAGACTCTTGAGAGTCCCTTGGACTGCAAGGAGATCCAACCAGTCCATCCTAAAGGAGATCAGACCTGAGTGTACATTGGAAGGACTGATGTTGAAGCTTAAACTACTTTGGCCACCTGATGCAAAGAGCTGACTCATTTGAAAAGACCCTGATGCTGGGAAAGATTGAAGGCAGGAGGAGAAGGGGACTTCAGAGGATGAGATGGTTGGATGGCATCACTGACTCAATGGACATGAGTTTTGGTGAGCTCTGGAAGTTAGTGATGGACAGGGAGGCCTGACATGCTGTGGTCTGTGGGGTCACAAAGAGTTGGACATGACTGAGCAACTGAACTGAACTAAACTGAAACTTGTGAGATAAACTCATGGTTGGTCGAAGGTGTAGAGTGCCTCACACTGAATGTACAGTGGCACCTTGCTGCCCACTTAGACGTGGCAAATCTTGCAGAGAGTGACGAAATGTTTCTTAGGTGCCAAGAGCATAGGAGGGCTTCCCAGTTGGTGGCAGTGGTAAAGAAACCACTGGCCAATGCAGGCGATATAAGAGACGTGAGTTCGATCCCTAGGTTGGGAACATCCCCTGGTGACTGGCAGGGCAATCCACTCCAGTGTTCTTGCCTGCAGAATACCATGGACAGAGGAGCATGGTGGGCTACAATCCACAGGGTTGCAAAGAGTCAGACATGACTAAAGTGACTTGGTACACACATGGTCATAGGAAGTCCAGTGATGAATGCTACCATGCTATTTTATGATTAGCATATGCAGATGATATCACCCTTATGGCAGAAAGTGAAGAGGAAATAAAAAGCCTCTTGATGAAAGTGAAAGAGGAGAGTGAAAAAGTTGGCTTAAAGCTCAACATTCAGAAAACGAAGATCATGGCATCTGGTCCCATCACTTCATGGGAAATAGATGGGGAAACAGTGTCAGAGTTTAGTTTTTGGGGCTCCAAAATCACTGCAGATGGTGACTGCAGCCATGAAATTCAAAGATGCTTACTTCTTGGAAGGAAAGTTATGATCAATCTAGACAGCATATTCAAAAGCAGAGACATTACTTTGCCGACTAAGGTCTGTCTAGTCAAGTCTATGGTTTTTCCAGTGGTCATGTATGGATGTGAGAGTTGGACTGTGAAGAAAGCTGAGCGCTGAAGAATTGATGCTTTTGAACTGTGGTGTTGGAGAAGACTCTTGAGAGTCCCTTGGACTGCAAGGAGATCCAACCAGTCCATTCTAAAGGAGATCAGTCCTGGGTGTTCATTGGAAGGAATGATGCTAAAGCTGAAACTCCAGTACTTTGGCCACCTCATGCAAAGAGTTGACTCATTGGAAAAGACTCTGATGCTGGGAGGGATTGGGAGCAGGAGGAGAAGGGGACGACAGAGGATGAGATGGCTGGATGGCATCACTGACTCAATGGATATGAGTCTGAGTGAACTCCGGGAGTTGGTGATGAACAGGGAGACCTGGCATGTTGCGATTCATGGGGTTGCAAAGAGTCAGACACGACTGAGCGACTGAACTGAACTGATTAGTTTATGTTATAGTTTACAGTATTTTTTTTTTTTTTAGTGTTTAACAGCCACTATTTCAGTATATATCAAACAAAATAGAATGATTTTTTAAATACATTTCCACAGAATGCCCTTACTGGTGTGTATTAGCCAAGTATCACCCTTGCCTAAGAATATGAGAAACATGACATGTTTTGCAAGAACAGCTATTATGAAATAACATGATGTGAGAAATTATGAGACAAGATTGAGTTATTAAAGAAAACTCTGCATACCTACTAAATAGGTAAATAATTTCATCTGATGTCTACCAACTATCACTTGGAAGTGAAAATGCTCCTCATCAGATTGCCCAGTGCTCTATTTACATCCTTATTCCTCAGAGTGTAGATGAAAGGATTAAGTGCAGGAGTCACCACTCCATAGAAGAGAGCCATGAACTTGGGCTGGTCTCTTGAGATGGAGGAGGGGGGCTGAAGGTACATGCTAATACCTGGGCCATAAAATAAGAAAACTACAATGAGATGGGAAGAACATGTCCCAAAGGCTTTTTTCCTTCCCTCCGAAGATTTAATCTTAAATAAAGCATGTCCAATACAAGCATAGGAAATAAGAATTAAGCATAGTGGCACAGCTAAGAAAAAAATGCATACCACTGAGAGTGTGAGCTCATTAGCACCCTTTTCGCCACAGGCAGTCTTTATCAGAACAGGAATCTCACACAGCAAGTGGTCCAGGGTATTGTGACCACACAGTGGTAACCGTAAGGTGACAGTGGCCTCTGAGACAGCATAGGTCATTCCACCCAGCCACACGGTGGCCACTAATAAGATACAGACACGCTGATTCATGATGAGGGTGTAGTGTAGAGGCTTGCAGATGGCCACGTAGCGATCAAAAGACATAACAGCCAAAAGCAGACATTCTGTGGCCCCCATCATGTGGAAGAAATAAAGCTGAACAGCACACCCCGTATAGCTGATGGTCTTCTTAGATGTTCCCAGGTTAAAGAGCATCTGAGGGACAATGCTTGTGGTGTAGCATATGTCCAAAAAGGAGAGGTTGGTGAGGAAGAAATACATGGGGCTGTGCAGACGGAGGTCTAACTTGGACACCAGAATGATGGCTATGTTTCCCATCATGGCCATGGGGTATGTTATAAGCAGAATAATGAATAGAGGAAACTCTAGCCAAGGACGGTCAGTAAAGCCTAGTAGAATAAACTCTTCAGGATGGCTTTTGTTATTTGGTTCCATTATCTTCAATTTGTTTCACCTATGGCAGGTAGCAAGAAAGGTAGAAAAATTTTGAGAAATGATAAAACAGAATTATGTAGCTCGCACAATTAAGCATCCAGTCATAGGAGGTTGAGTATAGTAACTAACTAGAAAAAAGTCAAAGTGAAGTCACTCAGGCGTGTCTGACTCTTTGTGACCCCATGATCTGTAGCTTACCAGGATCCTCCGTCCATGGGATTTTCCAGGCAAGAGTACTGGAGTGGGTTGCTATTTCCTTCTCCAGGGGATCTTCCCGACCCAGGGATCAAACCTGGGTCTCCCGCATTGTAGGCAGATGCTTTACCATATGAACTGGAGGAGAGGACTAAGGAAACAAGTGTGATACTAGGCGACTTAATTTCTTTTCAAGAGTCTACAAAATAAAGGTAACTGGCTTAAGTAACCTAACCTTTTTGAAATTGAATTTTCTTTTGTGTATAATAAAGATGCAGTGACTATGTCCTTGTGCTATGGTGAGGATTAAATGTCAAGTAGAAATGACTGTGGT
Source organism: Oryx dammah (assembly GCF_014754425.2). NCBI lineage: Eukaryota > Metazoa > Chordata > Mammalia > Artiodactyla > Bovidae > Oryx > Oryx dammah. The sequence goes on from NW_024070195.1 coordinate 22,243,298, forward strand.
TTATATTTTCCAAAGGAATGCTTTTCATACTATGTTTGCATACTTATCAGCTGAAAATGCAATTAAAATGAAGTTTATTGGTTCCCATATTCAAATGTCTAGTAGAGTAGATGTGGCATGGGACCTAGGAGTCAGATAGTTCCTTTTCAGAATCACTTCTGCAAGGTATTACTGAAATATTGACTAAAATTGTTAGCTATAGCTATAGCTATAGCACAAGAATGAGGTGGATAAAACCCTGCACTTAAGCATCATCAAGGTAGGCTTGTTCAGATACAAGTATATTATTATAGTTGAAGAGTTACATCATCTGCATAGGAACTGCCAAGGCAGGTTTTATTCAAATCCATCTTAGTAATTTATAATTGAAAAAGAAATTTAAACATTTTTGTGCCAGTGTCCTGAAATATAAATGGAGAGGATTTAGCTATGACATGTTTTCCTATACCCAGAATTTTGTTTTGGGATGTAAATTTTCTTGCACAATGACTTCATTTAAACTGGGCAATTGGTTTTTCATGTTAAATTTTAATCATCTATCTTGCAGGAATTTTTCTTTATTGAGTGGGCTTATCCTGTTTCTACATAAGAATTTGGATAGTTATCAATGACTTAGTTAATTGTTAGTTCAGTTGCTCAGTTGTGTCTGACTATTTGTGACCCTGTGGACTGCAGCACGCCAGGCTTCCCTGTCCATCACCAACTCCCGGAGTTTACTCGAACTCATGTCCATTGAGTCAGTGATGCCCTCCAACCATCTCATCCTCTGTCATCCCCTTTTTCTCCCACCTTCAATCTTTCCCAGCATCAGGGTCTTTTCAAATGAGTCAGTTCTTCGCATCAGATGGCCAAAGTATTGGACTTTCAGCCTCAGCATCAGTCCTTCCAATGACTGTTCAGGACTGATTTCCTTTAGAATTGACTGGTTGGATTTCCTTGCAGTCCAAGAACTCCAAGAGTCTTCTCTAACACCACAGTTCAAAAGCATCAATTTTTCAGTGCTCAGCTTTTTTTTTTTTTTTTTTACAGTCCAACTCTCACATCCATACATGACTACTGGAAAAACCATAGCTTTGACTAGACAGACCTTTGTTGGCAAAGTAGCTACAAATCTAATCTTTATGTTTAGGGAACTAGATCAGGAGGCAAATCTTTATTCCTATTCAGGATAGCAGACTTATCAGTCTAGGGGCAACAGATTACATTTGTAGGGTTGCAGAGCAAAGTTTTCACATCCACTATTTCATCAAATCCTCAAAGCCATCCTGGAAAGTGTCACATAACATTACTCAGGGCCAAGATGTCACCATGGCTCTTTGATCTCACACTACCCCAGGTCAGGTGTGTGAAATACAATAATAAAATAATAATTCCAACTAATCCATAATGAGGGCTGTGTGTCAGACACTACAGGAATCATTTTACATCCATTAACTCATTTAGTTATCTATCCCTAAACCTCATGACAAAGGAAATATTAGTCTCCATATTTTAAGATATTATTAATCATTTATCCCTATTGTAGCCTAACAGCTATGAATGTTCTAAAGATCAAAAAGCAATCAATTTCTTCAACCAGGTAGGAGATAATGAGAGTAAAATTTCAAATTTAAAGATTCCAAAACTGTATATTTAAGTGCTGTAATCCTATCCTCGATCTCTTTCTAGTCTTTTCCATGTGGTTCTCATGATATTTCTTTACTTTTAAATGTCAAATATCATGACATTTTAATCCAACTTTTGAAGTACTTCCAGTGATTTTTCCATCACTGTTTAACCACATAGGGATCTCTTTATCTGTGAAGGTTTAATGTCCACTAAATTTTATTGTAGTATATCTTTTACTATATAATTTTCATTACACAGAATTTTATTTATATTTACAGTGACTTTAAAGTTATATGTGGAAAAAAGTTATTGAAGAAAGAAAATTTTTTATCTGATTTCAGAACATCTGGATCAATCATGTAGACAAGTTGATCCACCAGATTTTTACTACATATTAAGAATGTTCACATAATTGAATACAAGCTACACATTTAATTCAGTTATTTAATATTTGTCAGATTTCATGTTTATTGGGCTTCCCTGGTGGCTCAGATGGTAAAGAGTCTGCTTGTAGTGCAGAAGACCCAGGATTCATCCCTGGGTCGAGAAGATTCCCTGGAGAAGGAAACAGCAACCCACTCCAGTATTCTTGCCTGGAAAATCCCATGGATGGAGGAGTCTGGCAGGCTACAGTCCATATGGTTGCAAAGAGTCAGACATGACTGAGCGACTTCACTTTCACACTTTTATAATGTTTATTAAAATGTACATGCTTTTAATGTAGGTTCAAATGAGAGAATTAGTTTGATCACAGAGAAAAATCTAGTTTCTTTCTACAACACCACACTAGTTATTTCCAATGTTTAAAGAAGGCTCTCAGAATTGAAATGCTTTCTGATTTTCCTTTGAATATTTGGCACTATGATGTACACACATTCCAACTTTCCCTAAGAATGGATAGATTTTAAAACAAGAGTCTTTTTACTTACCCTTACTTTGATAAATATCATTTAAGAAAAAGAAGTGTGAGACATCAAGGAATGCACTTGATTTTTTTCAAATTTTCAGAGAAGGATGAGAAACTGGAGTATGCAGATGAGTACTTAAGAAATATCTTCAGAAATGTGAGTTTTCCATTTGATAAAATGCTGCCACAAAGAAAAAAGCCCAGCTTAGGAAGACCTTAGTAGATAATATCAAGAGTGTCCTGTGGGTGTGCAATTTTATTATATTCCTGAGACCCTTGGGCATTATTTTCAAATAGCCCATTTATGGTTATCTCAGATGAGTTAGCAGACAAAGTTCCTTGGGACAGAGTTCTCCATGGGAATGCTCCTTATGTACATTTGTTTACCTTCTGAATTGAGGTTTGTATTAAACCTCCTCTATTGCTAGATTTGTTTTAAAATAGACTCATTTGATTTCCCAACACACTGGAAACTAATTTTATTTTATTCATTTATTTTCCTTTTTAATGTATGTTTTATTTTCATGATTTTAAAATTAGAGTATAAATGACATATATTACATTATTTTCAGGTGTACAATATGATGATTTGACATTTATATACATTTCGATCACAGTAAGTCTAATTACCATTGATCATTATACAAAGTTACAATTTTTTCTTTGTGATGAGCTCTTTTAAGATTTATTTTCTTAGTAATTTTCAAATTTGCAATGTAATGTTATTGACCATATTCACAACCCATGACTAATTTATTTTATAGCTGGAAATTAACCTGTTGATTCCCTTCACCCTCTTTCCTACCTTTCAACCCTCATCTTCTCTGGCAAATACCAGTCCTTTTTCTATAAGTTCTGTTTTGTTTGCTCATTTGCTTTTAAAAAAATATTCCACATACAGTATGTGTCTTTGTGTGACTTATTTTCTTAGCATAACTTCCTCAAGGTCCATCTGTGTTATTACAAATGGCAAGATTTCATTCTTTTCTTATGGCTAGGTAGAATTGCATTGTGTATGTGATACAGCATCTTCTTTATCCATTTTTCCATTGATGGACACTTAAGCTGTTTCCATATCTTGGCCATTGTAAATAAGGCTTCAATGAACATATAGGTGCATATATCTTTTTGAATTAGTGTTTTTGTCATCTCCAGATATACACCAAGAATTGAAATTGCTGGATTATCTAATAATTCTATTTTCAATTTTTGAAGGAATCTCCATATGATTTTCATATTGTCTCCACCAATTTTCTTTCCCATAAGTGGTTCCTTTTTCTTTACATTCTTCCCAACACTTATTATTCCTTGTTCTTTTGATAAAAGCCACTGTGACAAATGTGAGGTCATACTTTTGGTTTTGATTAGCATTTCTCTAATAATTAGGCATGTTGAACATCTTTTCATGTGTTTGTTGGCCATCTGTATGTCTTCTTCAAAAAATTGTCTATTTGGAACTTTTACTTGTTTTCAGTTGGATTGTTGTTTTGATATTGAGTTATATGGGTTCTTTATTTTGGATATTGTTTTTTATAAATTTTTGTATATAATGATTTGTAAATATCTTTTCCCATTCTCTAGGTTGCCTTTTTTATTCTGTTCATGGTTTCCTTCACTGTGAAGAAGCTTTTATGTTTGATGCAGACTCATTGGATTATTTTTGCTTTTCTTGCCATTGCTTTTGGGGTTAGATCCAAAAAAAACTATTGCCTTGAGTGATGTCAAGGAGCTTATTGTCTACATTGTCTTCTGGGAGTTTTATGTGTTTTCATCTCATATTGGAGTCTTTAATCCATTTTGAGTTAATTTTGTGTATAGTGTCAGGTAGCAGCCCAGTTTCATACAAAAAAGATCTTAATGACCTTTGTAACCATGATAGTGTGATCACTTACCTAGAACCAGATATCCTGGAGTATGAAGTCAAGTGGGCCTTAGGAAGCATCACTATGAACAAAGCTAGTGGAGGTGATGGAATTCCAGGTGAGCTATTTCAAATCCTAAAAGATGATGCTGTGAAAGTGCTGCACTCAATATGCCAGCAAATTTGGAAAACTCAGCAGTGGCCACAGGTCTGGAAAAGGTCAGTTTTCACTCCAATCCAAAAGAAAAACAAGGCCAAAGAATGCTCAAACTACTGCACAATTGCACTCACCTCACACGCAGGCAAAGTAATGCTCAAAATTTTCCAAGCTAGACTTCAACAGTACATGAACCGAGAACTTCCAGATGTTCAAGCTGGATTTAAAAGAGGCAGAAGAACCAGAGATCAAATTCCAACATTTTGTTGGATCATCAAAAAAGCAAGAGAATTCCAGAAAAACATTTACTTCTGCTTCATTGACAATGCTAAAACCTTTGACTGTGTGGATCACAACAAACTGTGGAAAATTCTTCAAGAGATGGGAATACCAGACCACTTTACCTGCCTCCTGAGAAACCTATATGCAGGTTAAGAAGCAACAGTTAAACCAGCCATGGAACAATGGACTGGTTCCAAATTGGGAAAGGAGTATGTCAAGGTGGTATATTGTCACCCTGCTTATTTAACTTATATGTAGAGTAGATCATGCGAAATGCTGGGCTGGGTGGAGCACAAGTTGGAATCAAGATTGCTGGGAGAAATATAAATAACCTCAGATATGGAGTCTGACCCAACTGAGCGACTGAACTGAACTGAACTGATATAGATGACACCATCCTTATGACAGAAAGTGCAGACGAACTAAAGAGCCTCTGATGAAAGTGAAAGAGGAGAGTGAAAAGCTGGCTTAAAACTCAACATTCAAAAACCAAAGATCATGGCATCTGTTCCCATCACTTCATGGCAAGCAGATGGGGAAACAATGGAAACCGTGACAAGCTTTATTTTCTTGGACTCCAAAATCACTGTAGATGGTGACTGCAGGCAAGAAATTAAAAGACACTTACTCCTTGGGAGAAAAGCTATGACAAACCTAGACAGCATATTAAAAAGCATAGATGTTACTGCCGACAAAGGTCTGTCTAGTCAAAGCTATGGTTTTTCCAGTCATCATGTATGGATGTGAGAGTTGGGATTCTAAAGAAAGCTGAGTGGCAAAGAATTGATGCTTTTGAACTGTGGTGTTGGAGAAGACTCTTGAGAGGCCCTTGGACTGCAAGGAGATCCAACCAGTCAATCCTAAAGGAAATCTGTCCTGAACATTCCTTGGAAGAACTGATGCTGAAGCTGAAGCTCCAATAATTTGGCCACCTGATGCGAAGAAATGACTCATTGGAAAAGACCCTGATGCTGGAAAAGTTTGAAGGCAGTAGGAGAAGGGGATGACAGAGGATGAGATGGTTGGATGGCATCACCGACTCTACGGACATGAGTTTGAGTAAGCTCTGGGAGTTATGACAGGGAAGCCTGGCATGCTGCAATCCATGGGGTCATGAAGAGTCAAACATGAATGAGTGACTGAACTGAACTTCCAATTTTTACAGCACCATTTGTTGAAGAGACTATCCTTTACATCATTATTGCCTTTTTTGCCATAAATTAATCAGCCTTACGTGGGTGGGTTTGTTTATGGGCTCTCTATATTTTTATATTGATTACTATGTCTTTTTTAATGTTAGTGCCATACTGTTTTGTTTTCTGTTGATTCTTAATATAGTTTGAGATCAGGGAGATAGATGCCTCTGGATTTGGTCTTCTTTCTTAAGATATCTTTGACTATTTAGGAACTTTTATAGTTCCATAGAAAGATTTAAAATTGTATGTTCTAATGCTGTGTAAAATGCCATTTGAATTTGATAGGGAATTCATTGAATCTGTATATTGTTCTGGGTAGTATGGATATTTAAATTAATTCCATCAATCTGTGGAAAATATTTCCATTTATTTGTATGTCCTTCAGTTCCTTTTTCAGTGTCTTGTAGTTTTCAGTGTACTGATCTTTCAATTCTTTGGTTAAATTCATTTTCAGGTATTTTATTATTTTCAATGCAATTGTATATGGGATTGCTTTCTTAATTTTTCTTTCAAATAGTTGTTAAACAACAATTTAAAATAAGATATCATCAGAGTAAAGCTAGTTTGAGTAAATGATTCTGGAAGATTTAAATGTGAGTTCCTTAAATACCTTATTTTGTTTATTTGTAGAATATCTCACATAAGACTTAATATTTCTGACCATACAGTGAAGGGGCATAAAAATGAGCTGGCAAGAAAAGAAAAAAAAAAAACAAACCATAATTGGTCTTTCCAGTGAGGAAGAATAAAATGACATTAAAAAATAATTTAGAACATTTAAAAACTTCTCTAATATAAGGGCTCAAGACAGTCTCTCTTTCAACCTCTCACTCCCTTTCTCTTAATCTCTCACTTACACATAATAGTAGTCAGATTTGTATATATGCCTTAAGATTAAAAAGTTACACTCATAGATTCCTTAGAAAACTAGGAATAAAACCACCACATAATCCAGCAATCCCACTCCTAGGCATATACCCTAAGGAAACCAAAATTGAAAAAGACACATGTACCCCAATGTTCACTATAGCACTCTTTACAATAGCTAGAACATGGAAGCAACTTACACGTCCATTGACAGATGAATGGATAAAGAAGTTGTGGTACTTTTACACAATGGAATATTACTCAGCCATAACTGTAACCATACCTCTGGTTCCCATTAGAAACCATCATTTTAGTTAAATTAAAAAAAAAAAAGGAATGCATCTGAGTCAGTTCTAATGAGGTGAATGAACCTAGAACCTATTATACAGAGTAAAGTAAGTCAGAAAGAGAAAGATAAATATTGTATACTAACACATATATATGGAATCTAGAAAGATGGTACCAAAGAATTTATGTGAAGGGCAGAGATGGAGAAACAGACATAGAAAACAGACTTTTGGACATGGGCAGAGGAGACGAGGGTGAGATGTATGGAGAGAATAATATGGAAACTTATATTACCATATGTAAAATAGATAGCCCATGGGAATTTGCTTTATGTCTCAAGAATTCAAACAGTGGCTCTGTATCAGCCTAGAGGGATGGGCTAGGGAGGGAGATCTGAGGGAGGTTCAAGAGGGAGGAGACATATGTATACCTATGGCTGATTCATGTAGAGGTTTGTTAGAAAACAATGAAATTCTGTAAAGCAATTATCTTTCAATTAAAAAATAAATTAATTAAAAAATTAAATTCTTACATATAATAAAATTTCACTCATATCCATGTGTATATTATATATTTTGAAAAAAGCAAATTTAAATGTATTGAATAATAGTTATAAACAGATATATCTCTCTTTGAACATTCTCTTTCCATGGCTTATAATCCCATTATCCTTTCCCTAAATGGAGCCACTAGTATAAAGTGAATCATATGTTTGTTCCACTTTACAAGTGTGATGGGTGGATATATTTCATTCTTCTTCTGTCCAGATCCCCTCTTTATTGCATTAGGTATGTAGAAGGACGGGCACTCACCTTCTCCTGTGAGAACTCCAAAATTACAACTTGTTGCTGAACAACCATCGACAGGAGAATGTTGGATCTCACCAAAAAAAAGATACCCCACGTCCAAGGGCAGAGGAGAAGCCCCAACAAGACGGTAGGAGGGGCGAAATTGTGTTTAGAATCAAACTCCATACCTGCCAGAGATGCTCAGAGAGCTCAAACAAAATCTTGTGCACACCAGAAGAACTCACAGAGAATGAGCCAGACCTGCCTTTGAGTGTTTGAGTGTCTCCTGTGAAGGTACGAGTCAGCAGTGGCCCGCTGCAGGGGCAGGGGCTCTGGGTGCAGCAGACCTGGGTATGGCATAAGCCCTCTTGGAGGAGGTCACCATCAACCCCACAATAGAGCCCCCAGAACTTACACAGGACTGGGGAGACAGACTCTCGGAGGGTACAAACAAAACCTTGTGTGCATCAGGACCCAGGAAAACGGAGCAGTGACCCCACAAGAGGACTGACCCAGACTTTCCATGAGTGTCCAGGTGTCTCCAGCGAAGGTGTTGGTTGGCAGTGGCTTGCTGCAGGGTCGGGGGCACTGCGTGAGGCAGGAAATGGCAAACCACTTCAGTATTCTTGCCTTGAGACCCCATGAAGAGTATGAAAAGGCAAAAAGATAGGATACTGAAAGAGGAAATCCCCAGTTCGGTAGGTGCCAATATGCTACCGGAGAACAGTGGAGAAGTAACTCCAGAAAGAATGAAGAAATGGAGCCAAAGCAAAAACAACACCCAGTTGTGGATGTGACTGGTGACTGAAGTAAAGTCTGATGTTGTAAAGAACAATATTGCATAGGAACCTGGAATGTTAGGTTCATGAATCAAAGTAAATTGGAAGTGGTCAAACAGGAGATGGCAAGAGTGAACATCAACGTTTTAGGAATCAGTGAACTAAAATGGACTGGAATGGGTGAATTTAACTCAGATGATCATTATATCTACTACTGTGGCAAGAATACCTTAGAAGAAATGGAGTAGCCCTCATAGTCCACAAAAAAGTCTGAATGTACTTGGATGCAATCTCAAAAATGACAGAATGATCTCTGTTTATTTCCAAGGAAACTATTCACTATCACAGTAATCCAAGTCTATGCCCCAATCAGTAATGCTGAAGAAGTTGAATTTGAATTGTTCTATGAAGACCTACAAGACCTTCTAGCACTAACACCCAAAAAAGATGTCCTTTTCATTATAGGGGACTTGAATGCAAAAGTAGGAAGTCAAGACTTACCTGGAGTAACAGGCAAATTTGACCTTGGAGTACAGAATGAAGCAGGGCAAAGGCTAATAGAATTTTGCCAAGAGAACACACTCATCCATAGCAAACACCCTCTTCCAACAACACAAGACAAGACTCAACACATGGACATCGCCAGATGGTCAATACTAAAATCAGACTGATTTTATTCTTTGTAGTCAAAGATGGAGAAGCTTTATACGGTCAGCAAAAACAAGACCAGGAGCTGACATCATGAGACCAAGCCTCAGAGATCATGAACTCCTCATTGCCAAATTCAGACTTAAATTGAAGAAAGTAGGGAAAACCACTAGACCATTCAGGCATGACCAAAAACAAATCCTTTACGATTATACAGTGGAAGTGACAAACAGATTCAAGGGATTAGATCTGATAGAAAAGAGTGTCTGAAGAAATATGGATGGAGGTTCATGACATTGTACAGGAGGCAGTGATCAAGACCATCTCCAAGAAAAAGAAAGAAAAAAAGCAAAATGGTTGTCTGAGGAGGCCTTACAAATAGCTGAGAAAAGAAGAGAAGCAAAAAGCAAAGGAGAAAAGGAAAGATATACCCATCTGAATGCAGAGTTCCAAAGAATAGCAAGGAGAGATAAGAAAGCCTTCCTCAGTGATCAATGCAAAGAAATAGGGGAAAACAATAGAATGGGAAAGACTAGAGATTTCTTCAAGAAAATTAGAGATACCTAGGAAACATTTCATGCAAAATGGGCACAATAAAGGACAGAAATGGTGTGGGCCTAACAGAAGCAGAAGGTATTAAGAAGAGGTGGCAAGAATACACGTAAGAACTATACAAAAAAGATCTTCAAGACCCAGATAACCATGATGGTGTGATCACTCACCCAGAGCCAGAAATCCTGGATGCAAAGTCAAGTAGGCCTTAGGAAGCATCACTGTGAACAAAGCTAGAGGAGGCGATGGAATTGCAGTTGAGTTATTTCAAATCCTAAAAGATGATGCTGTGAAAGTGCTGCACTCAATATGCCAGCAAATTTGGAAAACTCAACAGTGACCACAGGACTGGAAAAGGTCAGTTTTCATTCCAATCCCAAAGAAAGGTAATGCCACACAATTGCACTCATCTCACATGCTAGTAAAGTAATGCTCAAAATTCTCCAAGCCAGGCTTCAGCAATACATGAACTGTGAACTTCCAGATGTTCAAGCTGGTTTTAGAAAAAGCAGAGGAACCAAAGATCAAATTGCTAACATCTGCTGGATCGTGGAAAAAGCAAGAGAGTTCCAGAAAAACATCTATTTCTGCTTTGTTGAATATGCCAAAGCCTTTGACTGTGCAGATCACAATAAACAATGGAAAATTGTGAAAGAGATGGGAATACCAGACCACCTGAGTTGCCTCTTGAGAAACCTATATGCAGGTCAGGAAGCAACAGTTAGAACTGGACATGGAACAACAGACTGGTTCCAAATAGGAAAAGGAGTTCGTCAAGGCTGTCTATTGTCACCCTGCTTATTTAACTTATATTCAGAGTATATCATGAGAAACGCTGGGCTGGGAGAAGCACAAGCTGGAATCAAGATTGCCAGGAGAGATATCAATAACCTCAGATATGCAGATGACACCACCCTTATGGCAGAAAGTGAAGAGGAACTAAAAAGCCTCTTGATGAAAGTGAAGGAGGAGAGTGAGAAAGTTGGCTTGAAGCTCAACATTAAGAAAACAAAGATCATGGCATCTGGCTCCATCACTTCATGGGAAATAAATGGGGAAACAGTGGAAACAGTGTCAGACTTTATTTTTCTGGGCTCCAAAATCACTGCAGATGGTGATTGCAGCCATGAAATTAAAAGACGCTTACTCCTTGGAAGAAAAGTTATGACCAACCTAGATAGCATATTCAAAAGCAGAGACATTACTTTGCCAACAAAGGTCCGTCTAGTTAAGGCTATGGTTTTTTTCAGTCGTCATGTATGGATGTGAGAGTTGGGCCATAAAGAAAGCTGAGTGCTGAAGAATTGATGCTTTTAAACTGTGGTGTTGGTTGGAGAACTCTTGAGAGTCCCTTGGACTGCAAGGATATCCAACCAGTTCATCCTAAAGGAAATCTGTCCTGAATATTCATTGGTGAAACTGATGCTGAAGCTGAAACTTCAATGCCCACCTGATGAGAACTGACTCATTGGAAAAGACCCTGATTCTGGGAGAGATTGAAGCTGGGAGGAGAAGGGGATGACAGAGTTTGAAATGGTTGGATGGCATCACTGACTCTATGAATATGAGTTTGAGTAAGCTCCAGGAGTTAGTGATGGACAGGGAGGCCTGGCGTGCTGCACTCTATGAGGGTGCAGCAGAAGAGTTGGACACGACTAAGCAGTTGAACTGAACTGATGTCTTATTCTGTGCTGTACCTCAAGTGAAACCAGAAAAAGAGAATCTGTAATACGTAGGAGCTATGACTCCTGTGTGATACCTCCAGGAGCTATGACTTTTGGTTGAGCAATACAGGCAACCTCATGTTTCTCAGCTGCTGCTGCTGCTAAGTCACTTCAGTTGTGTCCGACTCTGTGCGACCCCATAGATGGCAGCCCACCAGGCTCCCCCATCCCTGGGATTCTCCAGGCAAGAACACTGGAGTGGGTTGCCATTTCCTTCTCCAATGCATGAAAGTGAAAAGTGAAAGTGAAGTCACTCAGTTGAGTCTGACTCTTAGCGACCCCATGGAATGCAGTACTCCAGGTCTCCCTGTCTATCACCAACTCTCAGAGTTTACTCTTTCTCATGTCCATTGAGTCAGTGATGCCATCCAACCATCTCATCCTCTGTCATCCCCTTCTCCTCCCACCCTCAATCTTTCCCAACATCAGGGTCTTTTTCAATGAATCAGTTTTTTGCATCATGTGGCCAAAGTATTAGAGTTTCTGCTTTAGCATCTGTCTTTCCAATGATTATACTCTATTAAAAATTATTACAAGAAAATGGCTATAGTTGACCGTGTTATACAATATAGTCTTGTTGCTTGTCTATTTTATACAGTTTGTATCTATTAATCCCATACTTACTCCTATCTTGCCCCTCCTTTCCCTCTTTCCTTTGGGAATCTCTAGTCTGTTCTCTATATTTGTGAGTTTGTTGTTACATACATTTGTTTTATTTTTTTAGATTCCAATAGAAGTGATGATATGGAGCGTTTGTATCAATATTTCTCTCTCTCTCTCTCTATATATATATATATATATATATATATATCTCCTTTATCTCCTTTATGCATTCAAATGTTGATGAACAGTAAGGTTGCTCTCATGTCTTGGCAAGAAGATGCTGCTATGAACATTGGACTGCATGTATCTTTTCAAATTAGTGTTTTTTTTTTTTTTCCTTCAGATGTATCCCCAGGAATGGAAATCCTGGATTGTAGTATATGTTGTATTTTAGTTTTTTGAGAAACCTCCATAATGTTTTTCATAGTGACTGCACCAATTTACATTCCCATCATGAGGAATTTTCTTTTCTCCACATCCTTGCCAACGTTTGTTGTGCATACATTTTTTTGATGATAGCCATTCTGATGAGTGTGATGTAACATCTCATTCTGGTTTTGAGTTACATTTCACTAATAATTTGTAATGTTGATCTTTTAATGTGCTTGTTAGCCATCTATATGTCTTCTTTGGAAAAATGTCTATTCATGACTTCTGCCCATTTTTTTGATTGCATTATTTGTTTTTTTTTTTGATACTGAGTTGTATTTATATGTTTTGGATATTAATCCCATACCAGTCGTATCATTTGCAAATATTTTCTCCCACTTAGTAGGTTGTATTTTGGTTATGAATAATTGTTTTCTTTGCTGTGAAAAAGCCTTTAACATTAATTAGGTCCAATTTGTTTGTTTGCTTTTTTTTCTTTTGCCTTAGCATACAGTTTTAAACAAATATGGCTGTGATTTTACTGAAAGAGTGTTCTGCCTATGTTCTCTTCTAGAAGTTTTATGGTTTCTGGTTTTACATTTAGGTCTTTAACCCATTTTGAGTATACTTTTGTATACTCACAAAATATACTTATTTGAGTATATATTTGCATTTTGTATATGATGAGTGGAAATGTTCTAATCTTATGCTTTTACATGTAACCTCCCAGTTTTTGATATTTTTGAACTTATAAGACTTTACAAAATTAGTAAACCAAGCAAAAATGATCATGCTATACAAATTGTTTTTACTTGCTTTAGTTTTAATAATCATTTTTCTAGATTAATAAACACTTTGAATAGTGATCTCTAATGCCTGCATATAATTCCTGCCTATTTCTATAGCATAATTGTTAAAGTTATTTTTTCATGTTCAGATTCTTTCCATTTTTTGTTAATTGCACACAGATATAAATAAAAACTGCAATATATTATGTTTTGGTCTTCAATGAATTATATAGCTTTTGGTAAAATGTGTCCAGTAAAACAAATCTTGGTCATTAGTGAACATCATTACCATCCCCTAATCGTAGCATTATTACATCTTCTTTTTCTTTTTCAGCTTTATTGAGATAAAATGGAAAAAATTGTCAAGAGTTAAAACTTAAGGTGGATAATGTGATGACTTTATATATGTGTTCATCATGAAATGATTGCCAAAATCAAGTTAAATAACATCACCTAACATAGATATCTTTTGTGTATGTGTGTGGTAGGAACACTTAGGTCTACTCTCTTAGCAAGTTTCAAGTATACAATACAGTATTATTAACTACAGTCAGCATGCTATATGTTAGATCACTAAAATTTATTCATCCTATTTGTAAGTTGTCATGGCAGCAGAGTTCTCCATTCCTGTCATGTTATCACTACTGTATGGGCAGTTGCTAAATCCTTAGACCACAGCTCTTCCCCAAGGACTAGAGTTCAAATCCAAGATAATTTCTTCTACAGATGCCTTGAGATACTAGATTTTGTTGTAACTATGTTCATTTCTCTTAAGAGCAAGTTTTGGATAATTTCCAAATATATCCTGCCAGGATTCATCTGCACACTTGTACATGTTGTAAATTACATAAAATCATTAACATTATTTATATTAATTATTTTAAGCTCAGTTTTCTTCTTCCATCCTTGAATTTAAATATGATTTCTCTTTCTTTTCAAAAACATTTTTTTCTATGGGGACTCTTGGTAAAAATTTCTCATGCTTTTCTTTTAATATTCTGCCACAATTACCTCTGAATTTTAAGAGTTTGCTTTTTTGAATGTTTACACATTTTTATAGTATCCACAACTCATAAAAGAATTATTTGACTACTTCATATACCAATAATTAAGGATGAAGAATTTAAAACATTTTTATGGAAGAAAGTCATGAACATCATAGAGTTATTAGGGAATTAAGAGTCACGTAGGACTGGCATATGTGAGAGCGCTACCCTAGTGACCATGGCAGAAGTCACATTGACCTCTCAGAGGAGAGAAAATGCCTGAGAGTATGGAGTGAGAATTTCCTAGGCTTCTGAGATATAATCTGGTATTTTATACTCTAAGCCTGTACTTTAGCCTAGACTGAAATGTTTTAGAAAGCCAGTCTAGTATTAGATTCACTTATTAAAATTCACGGGTAGCCAATTTTCTCTCAGAATTTGGCAATCAGAACTTTTGCTATAAGAAGAGAACTATCTCCAAAATTAAAATCACTGTTACTAAAGAAGTTTCTTAAAAAACACCTTGACAAGTACAGAGTTTCCTTCCTTCCTTTCTGTCTTCCTTCCTTCTCCCCACCAACCTCCTACACTCCCTCTCTCCTTCTCTCCCTCTTTCTTTCTTTCTCTCCTTCCACCCTTCCTTCCTCCCTCCACGCTCCCTCTCTTTATCCCTACCTCTGTCTGTCTTTCTTTTTTTCCTTCCTCTGAGGTTGAGTGTGCATCTTTTTCAAAGAAATTTGTGTGGTCCTTTGGTATCTACCCGTGAGTCAAAACATTTTTCTTGCCCAGAGTTCTCTGAAGAGCTGTCTTGACTTCCTTGTTCCTTAAGCTGTAGATGATAGGATTGAGCATGGATGTCACCACAGTATAGAAGAGGGCCAGGAGTTTATCTACCCCAGGTGAATGGCTAGCCTTGGGCCTCAAGTAGGTGACAGATGCTGAGCCATAGAAGAGTGTTACTACCAGTAGGTGGGAAGAACAGGTGGAAAGAGCTTTTTGACGGCCTTCAGGGGAGGGCATGACCAACACAGCAGCTAGAATTCTGCCATAAGAAGCAATGATTAATAAAAATGGACTGGAAATGCAAAGAATGGCTGCAACAAAGACTGCAGCTTCATTATGGGATGTATCCCCACAGGCTAGTGCCAGAATAGGTGGGAGATCACAGAAGAAGTGGTCTATTTCACAGGGGCCACAGAAGTCTAAAGAAAAAATATAGTTGGTTTGGCCCAAGCCTACTATGCAACCCACTCCCCAAGAAACCATTGCTAAATGGATACACACTCCACGACTCATCCGTGTTGTATAGTGAAGCGGGGAGCATATGGCCATATAGCGATCAAAAGCCATGGCTGCCAAAAGACAACACTCACTGATACCAAATAATGTAAAGAAAAACATCTGTGTAGCACAACCCTCCCGAGAGATTCCTCGGGCCTCACTCACAAAGTTCTGCAACATTTTGGGTATGGTAGAACAAGTGTATCCAATCTCCAAGAGAGACAAGTTGGCCAGGAAGAAGTACATGGGGGTATGGAGG
>NW_024070195.1:22259640-22291987 GCF_014754425.2 Oryx dammah
CTGGATTGGTCCAGATGGCAAGGGCTATGAGAGCATTGCCTGTCAGTGATGCTAAAAACATGAATAGAATGAGGGAAAATAAAAGCCAACACTGTTCGGTGACCTCAGAGAATTTAACAAATGCAAAGTGTTTCACAGACATGCTGTTGTCTTGCCACAAAGAACAATTGAGACTCATGACCTGAAGAAAAGAAAGGCAAAGTCATCAGAAAGATTCTTTCAGATAGAAATATAAATCCTTATATACTCTTAACAAGCTCTAGTGAGTCAAAGAGATAAATTTCTTACCTCTAATTTAAATTTAAACAGTTTGGGAATTACACTCATCCGAAACCCAGTCCTATCCTATGTTCACTGTACCAGTTGATTTGTCCAATATATGTCTAGTCAGCAAGCATAAACTGGAAAAAAAAATTCAGTACAATTTTCTTTCATCCCTTCATTTTATCAAATAAAGGTCTTATGATTTCTATTTTTTTCCTCTTCTTTGGTTGCTTAGTTGCTTTCTTCAGTTGTTCACTCAACAAACATTTATTGAACATTGAGTATTTTCAGATTATTTTGCATTTACTGTTGTCATGGGATTAAACAGTAGGAAAAAAGGTCAGAAATCAGTGGACTGATTCAAAATTCTGTTAAATATGGAGTAACAACTCTGCATGATGACAAGAACCCTTGATGGGTATGATTGTTGAAAAATTTGCTCACACATAAAATATTGTAATGCATTTACATTATTTAAGCTAATTTTCATATATTTACCTTGCACTATATCTAATTAAATTAATTAATATAATTTAATATCTATATTTGACATGTAGCAAAGAAATTCAGTTAAGGCTGTGGCAAGAAAAAGAGACAATTGTTTACTTATTTTTTTTTTAACACCCCAAACATTTTCTTATATATCTTCACTTCTAAATAATAGCCTATGTTGTTGCGTAAAAGCTCTGGATGTGGAGAAGTTGTCATCTGTTTTGTCAGTTAAACATACAATTTTAAAAAAAACTAGTTCTATCCTCCTGTATTTGGGAAGAACTGCAGCTTTCTCAGTGACACTGATGGAAGAACTAAGGGGGAAATTCTGACCAAAAAAGGAGAATCCCTGACTCTTTCCTAGGTAGTGATATCGCAAAGATTTCATTTCATAAGTATCCTTGTCCCATTTAGGCTGTAGACATAAATGCAAACGCCTGTGTTAGGAAAGTTGGGGGATGTGGGGAATGGGAGAAACCTAGTTGTGGATGGCACACAGGGAGGGTTGACTGCACAAAGGCTAATGCATGCTGTTAGTTATTCTATATTCTTAGATGCACAGGATGAATAAAAAGTCATCCTGTGTTAAGTACTTTTTAAAACCTCATGAAACTCATAGACATTTGAAAAAATAAATTGTCCAAGATAGTGAAATGAATGCTTTGAAATATTTAAACTGACTTAATATTAATAAAACTATACCAGGTAATATCTGATTTCTTCATTGCACTTTCTATTGTTTTCAGGATTTGCTCTGATGACCTTTGTGCAGGGACCTTGAGATACATGTAGTAGAGGTCAGCTTTATGTTCATAGCAAGAATGTTTCATTTTAATCATTGTTACAGAAAAAGAGTGAGATGCTCAAGGACAGGTGTCAGGAGTCTGCAGAAAGGACCATCACAGGCAGTATAATAGTTTGGCACAGACATTTTTCTGTCTCTCACCTGATACATTTTCTTGACCTAAAGGCTCTGATTAATCATTTCTGTATGAAGTAAGGATGATGAAGCCTTTCCAGTCTTGCTTGCTGAGTTGTTTTGAGTTAAAATGGAAACATTATAGAGGGAAACCATGAATGAAAAATAAGGAGTTAAAATTCACTTTTATCATCATCTAAACTCAACTCATATGGCCTGCAGTAATCCCTATTATTACCAGATAATTAAGATAACTATATTCAGTCAGTCATCAAGCAAATATGCACTGTGATATTAATATAAAGACATAAGAGCTTTATGCCCTATTTTAAATTGTATTTGCCTATTCCTACTCAAAGTGATAAATGATTATGTGGCCATTGGACATCGACATGTGTGTGAAGGTTTGAATCTTGAGATGGAGTTTCAGTGACAGAGGAAGGAGGCAAGATAATTTTAATAACTCAACGGCTTGGGATCATGTACCATCTTACCCAGCCTCAAGATCCAAGACAAGCACATTCTGTATAGTTCTGCTTTGGAAATAATCCAGCAGAAGTGATTCATTTTGGGTCAACACCACATAATTAGAAATGCTCCTTAACTGACTCAATCCCTGATTAATTTCAGTTTTCATAATGAAATGTTTGGTTCCTATTAGTCAAAGGAAAACGTCTGAGACATTATCAGATATTTTACCTGAAACAATACAGTGCCTTGCATACAAAAAAACCTTGTTAAATATTAACTTTTGTTATTCTGAAATCGCATTTCAAAATGCTTGAATAATAGATACAATTTATATAAATTGGTCATTAGTTTGTAGAGAAGATTTCCCATTGCTTTCCACAATTCACCCATAGCCTTTTCATCAAGCACCTAATATTTAGCTGGGTGATGCCTTACCATAGCTCAGCAGAAACCTGTTATCATTTGTTTGGAGTAACATTTACAGGATAATCTAGGCATTTGCATTACCCAACAATAAGAGATATGCCTATTTCCTGAGAAATAATTATTTTAGAACAACTTATAACAATTTTATGACAGGGATACTGCAAACTGAGTAAATCCTTATACTCTTCAGATAAGGAGAACAGAACTGGTTAAAATAATCTCCAGAACTGAATAATGCTTTTGGTATTGTCTATCCATGTGCACATTTTAATCCACTGTTTTCTACAACCCTCTTTTCTTTTAAGGCATCAGTTATATCACATACCTTTAATCCTAATATTTGAAAAAACAAAGTAGATAGTATTTGCTTTTGATGAGCCACTCCTGATTTTTGTCTAAACACTCTCTGTATAATCTCCCAAAATTCAGAGGATGTATATCTCCCTAATCCTCTTCTCTAAGACCACGCACTGGGAAGATTTTGTTGTAATCAGGGCCATGTCTGATCCCAGGATGATTGTCTTCTCAGAGAGCACTATGTCCCTCCTAGCCATGCTCTCAACTACACACACACACATACACACACACATGCATGTGTGGGTGCATGAGAGCTGTGCTGATTACATGATGATATATTTGAACTTTTCTCACCATGAAAAAAAAAGGTATATGAATACATTACACTTCATTTCTTTTCCCTGTTCTGAATCCTTATCCTGTCTCTCTTGCCCAGGAGACATATTCTCAGAAGTATGTCAGGAAGTAGTTTGATCCATCTCTCAGGGATTGCCGTGGACACATCTGTCTCCATTTGTTGGTGAATATGAACATTTAGGAAGCAAAATAAATAAATATAAGAGGTAATGTAGGGACTTTCATAGTGGTACAGTGTTTAAGATTCTGCACTTCCAGTGTAAGGGGTATGGATTCAATCCCTGGTCAGTAAACTAAGATCCCACATGCCTCACAGTATGGCAAAAAAAAAAAGTAAAACAAAAGTAAAAGTACATCAACAGTAAAATATAATGAATAACCTATACTATATGTAACTGCTATCATAGAGTGCATACACAATGTGATATTAATTCTGTGGAAATGTACTGCTGGAATCAAATATTTATGTGACCAGTCTATGCTATTAATATTACTATGAAATTCTCAGATTTAAAATTTTTGTTTGAATTAAACTAAGTAGTCATCCAAAATAATTATGAAAACAACAAATAACTTTCATATCATATTATATCAATGCAGTTAGTATTTATTCTGATTATTATAAAACATTCTAATAAATCTTAATAATCTTCCAGATACACAAGAGTTCACAAAAGTATCTATTTGTTTCTGTCAAAAGTAATTAAAAAAACCTCAGTAGTCAAAGATGTATATTAAGATGATGAAAAAAAGTAGATGATACTTAATACTAATTGTTTAAATGATTTAAAAAGTGGATAAGGTACTGAATACCTATCATTGACATGATCTAAAGGGAAGTGAGAATGACTAGGGAGGAGGAGGTTGTCATTTGGACATAAATTCTGTATCTTACAGTCCCATTAGATGAATTATGGATAGGAAGAGAACAGATGGTGGAATAGGAAGATGGGGAAACTCCCTCCCCTAATGAATACATAAAAATTATATCTACATGTGGAACAATTCTTACCGGAAACTAACTGGAGACTGGGAGAAAGACTCCTGTACAACCAAGGCTATAAGAAATATCCACATGGAAGCCAGTTAGGAAGGGAAGCATCAGGTCAGGACCTGTATCCTTGGGATGGGACTCAGAAGAAAAGAGAGATGACATGGGCAGAGATCCTCCCCAGGGAGTGAGTGGTTCCAGCCAGATACTGGGCACCCTAGCTCTGTGTTCCTCGACAGAGAAGATGAGCCCCTTTGACTGATCAGAGGACTTGTGAGGTTAAGAGAAGGGCTGTGGGAAGCTTGGACTTCACTCCTTAGGAGCCGTGCACACTTGCTTGCTCCTAAAGCAGTGAGGAGAGAGAGGACTGAAAACTGCATGAGTGACTGACCAGTTTCCCAAGTCTGCCCTCCAGGCTCATGTCCCAGCCTCTGAGCCTAGGGAACACTCCAACTCTTCTTGTTCAAGATGCAGCTCCACATTTGCATATTCCATACTCTTCTCTCTCTGTCCTCTTTCTGGGATCCCTATAAGGTGAATGTTGGTACCCTTGATGTTGTCCTAGAGATTCCTTAAATTGTTTTCATTTTTAAAGAGAAATGCATTTCATTACTTATTTAATGTTTAAGTCCTTACACCATATTTTTACAAGCTGGTGAACACTGACAAATTATTTCTCCCACAGAACTATAACCACATGTTCCCAGATAGTATAAATATATGGTTTTAATCAATTATATAATAAAACAAATCGTCAAGTATCAAATGTTAAGTTACCCAGCTCCAAAGACATATAAAATATTAAATGTCTGCTCAATTCATTAGCAGAAACCACTTTTTTTTTGTGAGAGAGGCTGGGAATTACACTACAAACAAAAATAAGTTGGTAAACAACTTCAGAGAAGTATGGGAAAATTACAAGATTTTCAGAAATTTTATGATTAAGAATTGTTTTAGCCAGAAGTATTTTTTAATGAATAAAATTCTTTTTAATTTCACATAAATTACACCCACCTTGAAAGTGAAAGTTTTACTCACTCAGTCATGCTCAACTCTTTGTGATCCCATGGACTGCAGTCCACTAGGCTCCTCTGTCCATGGGATTTTCCAGGCAAAGATACTGGAGTGGTTTGCCTTTTCCTTTTCCAAGGGATCTTCCTGACCCAGGGATGGATCCTGGGTCCCCTGCACTGCAGGCAGATTCTTTACCAACTGAGCTACCAGGGAACACCCACCTTATTTCTCTCCATATGGTTCTGATTAAAAGTTAGAGTTATTATAGATATTTCCTCTCTAAAAGGTTATTCTTTAGTATTTTCTGAGGAATTTATTCAACTAATATTTATTTAAAAAGTAACACTAGTCATTGGTTTTTCAGGGATTCATACACACACATTAGAGACATAATGGTAGACTTGACACAAAATAGATAGGGAATTCACTAATTACAGGGGAAGCATAGTGTCTGTTGAAGATGGTTAGAAAAAATAGCTACCTTTTTCTCTCTCCACACCCTCTGCAATCTGTGTGATTAACTCCTTCCATGCATAAGTGATGTGTTCAGATCAGTTCAATTCAGTCACTCAGTTGTGTCTGACTCTTTGCAATCCCATGAATCGTGGCACGGCAGGCCTCCCTGTCCATCATCAACTCCTGGAGTTCACTCAGACTCATGTCCATCGAGTCAATGATGCCATCCAGCCATCTCATCCTCTGTCATCCCCTTCTCCTCCTGCCCCTAATCCCTCCCAGCATCAGAGTCTTTTCCAATGAATCAACTCTTCGCATGAGGTGGCCAAAGCACTGGAGTTTCAGCTTTAGCATCATTCTTTCCAAAGAAATCCCAGGGCTGATCTCCTTCAGAATGGACCGGTTGGATCTCCTTGCAGTCCAAGGGACTCTCAAGAGTCTTCTCCCACACCACAGTTCAAAAGCATCAATTCTTCGGCACTCAGCTTTCTTCACAGTCCAACTCTCACATCCATACATGAACACTGGAAAAACTGTAGCTTTGACTAGATGGACCTTTGTTGGCAAAGTAATGTCTCTGCTTTTGAATATGCTATCTAGGTTGGTCATAACTTTTCTTCCAAGGAGTAAGCGTCTTTTAATTTCATGGCTGCAGTCACCATCTGCAGTGATTTTGGAGCCCAGAAAAATGAAGTCTGACACTGTTTCCACTGTTTCCCCATCTATTTCCCATGAAGTGATGGGACCAGATGCCATGATCTTCGTTTTCTGAATGTTGAGCTTTAAGCCAACTTTTTCACTCTCCTCTTTCACTTTCATCAAGAGGCTTTTTATTTTATTTCATTTTATATTATATATATTTTTAAATTTTACTTTATTTTACTTTACAATACTGTATTGGTTTTGCCACACATCAACATGAATCCACCATGGGTGTACATGAGTTCCCAATCCTGAACACCCCCCTCCCACCTCCCTCCCCATACCATCTCTCTGGGTCATCCCAGTGCACCAGCCCCAAGCATCCTGTATCCTGCATTGAACCTAGACTGGCGGTTCGTTTCTTACATGAAATTATACATGTTTCAATGCCATTCTCCCAAATCATCCCACCCTCTCCCTCTCCCACAGAGTCCAAAAGTCTGTTCTATACATCTGTGTCTCTTTTGCTGTCTCGCATACAGGGTTATTGTCACCATCTTTCTAAATTCCATATATATGTGTTAGTATACTGTATTGGTGTTTTTCATTCTGGCTTACTTCTCTCTCTATAATTGGCTCCAGTTTCATCCATCTCATTAGAACTGATTCAAATGTATTCTTTTTAATGGCTGAGTAATACTCCATTGTGTATATGTAGCACAGCTTTCTTATCCATTCATCTGCTGATGGACATCTAGGTTGCTTCCATGTCCTTGCTATTATAAACAGTGCTGCGATGAACATTGGGGTACATGTGTCTCTTTCAATTCTGGTTTCTTCCAAGAGGCTTTTTAGTTCCTCTTCACTTTCTGCCATAAGGGTGGTGTCATCTGCATGTCTGAGGTTATTGATATTTCTCCTGGCAGTCTTGATTCCAGCTTGTGCTTCTTTCAGCCCAGCGTTTCTCATGATGTACTCTGCATAGAATTTAAGTAAGGAGGGTGACAATATACAGCCTGATGTACTCCTCCTCCTATTTGGAACCAGTCTGTTGTTCCATGTCCAGTTCTAACTATTGCTTCCTGACCTGCTTATAGGTTTCTCAAGAGGCAGGTCAGGTGGTCTGGTATTCCCATCTCTTTCAGAATTTTCCACAGTTTCTTGTGATCCACACAGCCAAAGGCTTTGGCATAGTCAATAAAGCAGAAATAGATGTTTTTCTGGAGCTCTCTTGCTTTTTCAATGATCCAGTGGATGTTGGCAATTTGATCTCTGCCTTTTCTATAAACAGCTTGAACATCTGGAAGTTCACGGTTCACGTATTGCTGAAGCCTGGCTTGGAGAATTTTGAGTGATGTGTTAGTGTTTCTCAAATGTTTCCTCCCTTGAATTTTGAATTTTCACTGGTTCTGTGACTTGCTTGGCTAATAGAACGTGTGTGGTAGAAGGGATATTGTGCTAGACTTCAGAGGTGTTGCATGCTTCCACTGTCTGCCTTGGAGCCTCATGATCTTACCATGTGAACAAGTTTTAACTAAAAGATAAATCACTATCTGAAAGGGGGTTCATTTATCTTAGTAAAGAGTCATTCAACTTCTGAATTTATGAACTACTCCTTACTATTCAGCACCATCATCAAAAGGCCCGCTGAGATGACAGCTACCTTCTTTCTCAAGAACAGTGTTGTAAGTTTCTTCACACACTCTTATTATTGTGGTAACTTCACATACTCTTATAATTGTGGTAAAACTTTGCTGACAATGGTCCATATAGTCAAAGCTGTGGTTTTTTCAGTAGTCATGTATGGGTGTTAGAGTTAGACCATAAAAAAAGAATGAGTGCAGAAGAATTAATGCTTTTGAACTGAGGTACTGGAGAAGAATCTTAAAGTCCCTTGGACAGCAAGGGGATTGAGCCAGTTAGTCCTAAAGGAAATGATCCCTGAATATTCATTGAAAGGACTGATGCTGAAGCTCCAATATTTTGGCCACCCAGTGCAAAGAGCTGACTCATTGGAAAAGACTGATGCTGGGAAAGATTGAGGGCAGGATGAGAAAGGAGCCACAGAAGATGAGATGGCTGTATGGCATCATTGACTCAATGGAAATGAGTTTGAGAAACCTCCATGAGATAGTGAAGGACTCTGATGCTGGGAAAGATTGAAGGCGGGAGGAGAAGGGGATGACAGAGGATGAGATGGTTGGATGCATCACTGACTCAATGGACTTGAGTTTGAATGAACTCCGGGAGTTGGTGATGGATAGGGAAGCCTGGCGTGCTGCAGTCCATGGGGTTGCAAAGAGTCAGACAGGACTGAGCAACTGAACAACAACACATACTCTTGTTATTGTGGTACTTAAGTTCCTCTATACATTTGTTAAGTTTGCATTAATTTGATTGTGTGTAATAAGAAGTCTCATGTTCTTGTATATGAGCTCCACAGGATCTTGGTGGTTCATTTGAAGCATGTTAATTTAGTTAAAAAATGCTCAATAAGAATATGAAAAATTTAAAAATTGAATAACAGAGATGATGCAAAGAAACTGAATCTACTTCAATATACTCCACTTGAAATACTCAGTGCTTTAGAGTATGAAGTTGAGAGTAATGAGAAATGAAATGACTTTTCTAACAAGAAGCAACAATTCTTTGGTTCAGTAATACTAAGGTGATAGAAATGAAGTGCGCTGAGGTTTACTCCATCCAGGTCAGAAGTCTTGTAAAAAAATCCTCTGTGAATTTCAGTTCAGTTCTTCTGTGTCCAGGTTATTCACTGGGAGCTTCTTACTGGAGTGATAGTGAATTTCTACAAATCACTTGCCTGCATAGAGGTCATGCTGTGCTTGGCAATAGTCTCCAGTGCCCTTCAGAAACTTCATAAATGTGTGATGAAGAACACCACAGAACTGAGGAATATGTCTCCTCACTAAAGACTGTGGCCTAATTATCCATCCTGTCCCCAAGTGGTGGTGACACAGGTGGTGGTGGTGGCAGGGCAGGGGAGGAGGTAGTTGTCACAGGGTTTTGGTAGATTTTTTGGCTTTGACAAGGGTGTTGGACTCCACCCTGCAGTGAGCAGCACCGAGAAGCTCATTTTTTGAAATTCTGTTTTCTTTTTGCTAGTCTCATTTGGTGATTTTATTTTATTTAAAAAAATATTTTATTATTATTATTATTTTTACTTTAAAATATTGTATTGGTTTTGCCATACATCAACATGAATCCTCCATGGGTGTACACGTGTTCCCAATCCTGAACCCCCCTTCTACCTCCCTCCCCATACCATCTCTCTGTGTCATCCCAGTGCACCAGCCCTAAGCATCCTGTTTCCTGCATCGAACCTAGACTGGCAATTCGTTTCTTATATGATATTATACATGTTTCAATGCCATTCTCCCAAATCATCCCACCCTCTCCCTCTCCCACAGAGTCCAAAAGACTGTTCTATACATCTGTGTCTCTTTGGTGTCTCGCATACAGGGTTATTGTTACCATCTTTCTAAATTCCATATATATGCGTTAGTATACTGTATTGGTGTTTTTCTTTCTGACTTACTTCACTCTGTATAATTGGCTCCAGTTTCATCCACCTCATTAGAACTGATTCAAATGTATTCTTTTTAATGGCTGAGTAATACTCCATTTTGTATATGTACCATGGCTTTCTTATCCATTCATCTGCTGATGGACATCTAGGTTGTTTCCATGTCCTGGCTATTATAAACAGTGCTGCGATGAACATTGGGGAACATGTGTCTCTTTCACTTCTGGTTTCCTTGGTGTGTATGCCCTGCAGTGGGATTGCTGGGTCATAAGGCAGTTCTATTTCCAGTTTTTTAAGGAATCTCCACACGGTTCTCCATAGTGGCTGTACTAGTTTGCATTCCCACCAACAGTGTAAGAGGGTTCCCTTTTCTCTACACCCTCTCCAGGATTTATTGCTTGTAGACTTTTGGATCTCAGCCATTCTGACTGGTGTGAAATGGTACCTCATTGTGGTTTTGATTTGCATTTCTCTGATAATGAGTGATGTTGAGCATCTTTTCATGTGTTTGTTAGCCATCTGTGTGTCTTCTTTGGAGGAATGTCTGTTTAGTTCTTTGGCCTATTTTTTGATTGGGTCGTTTATTTTTCTGGAATTGAGCTGCAGGTGTTGCTTGTGTATTTTTGAGATTAGTTGTTTGTCAGTTGCTTCATTTGCTATTATTTTCTCCCATTCTGCAGGCTGTCTTTTCACCTTGCTTATAGTTTCCTTTGTTGTGCAGAAGCTTTTCATTTTAATTAGGTCCCATTTGTTTATTTTTGCTTTTATTTCCAGTATTCTGGGAGGTGGGTCATAGAGGATCCTGCTGTGATTTATGTTGGAGAGTGTTTTGCCTATGTTCTCCTCTAGGAGTTTTAGTTTCTGGTCTTACGTTTAGATCTTTAATCCATTTTGAGTTTATTTTCATGTATGGTGTTAGAAAGTGTTCTAGTTTCATTCTTTTACAAGTGATTGACCAGTTTTCCCAGTACCACTTGTTAAACAGATTGTCTTTAATCCATTGTATATTGTTGACTCCTTTGTCAAAGATAAGGTGTCCATAGGTGTGTGGATTTATCTCTGGGCTTTCTATTTTGTTCCATTGATCTATATTTCTGTCTTTGAGAAGATGCAAGAAAGGTTTAACAAGGACCTAGAAGAAATAAAAAAGAGTCAATATATAATGAATAATGCAATAAATGAGATCAAAAACACTCTGGAGGCAACAAATAGTAGAATAACAGAGGCAGAAGATAGGATTAGTGAAGTAGAAGATAGAATGGTCAAAATAAATGAATCAGAGAAGAAAAAAGCAAAACGAATTAAAAGAAATGAGGACAACCTCAGAGACTTCCAGGACAATATTAAATGCTCCAACATTCGAATCACAGGAGTCCCAGAAGAAGAAGACAAAAAGAAAGACCATGAGAAAATACTTGAGGAGATAATAGTTGAAAACTTCCCTAAAATGGGGAAGGAAATAATCACCCAAGTCCAAGAAACCCAGAGAGTCCCAAACAGGATAAACCCAAGGCAAAACACCCCAAGACACATATTAATCCAATTAACAAAGATCAAACACAAAGAGCAAATATTAAAAGCAGCAAGGGAAAAACAACAAATAACACACAAGGGGATTCCCATAGGGATAACTGCAGATCTTTCAATAGAAACTCTTCAGGCCGGGAGGGAATGGCAAGACATATTTAAAGTGATGAAAGAAAATAACCTTCAGCCCAGATTACTGTACCCAGCAAGGATCTCATTCAAATATGAAGGAGAAATCAAAAACTTTACAGATAAGCAAAAGCTGAGAGAATTCAGCACCACCAAACCAGCTCTCCAACAAATGCTAAAGGATACTCTCTAGACAGGAAACACAAAAAGGGCGTATAAACCCGAACCCCAAACAATAAAGTAAATGGTAATGGGATCATACTTATCAATAATTACCTTAAACGTAAATGGGTTGAATGCCCCAACCAAAAGACAAAGACTGGCTGAATGAATACAAAAACAAGACCCCTATATATGTTGTCTACAAGAGACCCACTTCAAAACAAGGGACACATACAGACTGAAAGTGAAGGGCTGGAAAAAGATATTCCATGCAAATGGAGACCAAAAGAAAGCAGGAGTAGCAATACTCATATCAGATAAAATAGACTTTAAAACAAAGGCTGTGAAAAGAGACAAAGAAGGACACTTCAGTTGGTGATTTTAAAGTAATCTTTCAAATCCCTTATGTATTTTTCTCTATCACCTAGTCTGCTGTTCATTCCTTCTGCTACTGCTGCTTCTGTCACTTTCTTTCATTCCTTCTCGTGTGTTTTAAATTTTAGTTATTGTATGCTACAGTTCAGACTTATTCTTTTAAAATTTTCTATTTTCTTGGTAACATTCTTATAGTTTTCATCTATTCTTTTCATCCATTTTTCATCTTGCACTTTCCATTTATTCAGTTAGCATTCTTATCACTACTGCTTTCAGCTTTTTGTTGTTGTTGTTGTTCAGTTGCTCAGTCATGTCTGACTCTTTGTGACCACATGGACGACAGCAAGGCATCATCCTGTCCTTTACCGTATCCCGGAGCTTGCTCAAACTCATGTCCATTGAGTTGGTGATGCCATACAACCATCTCATCCTCTCTCATCCCCTTCTCCTCCTACCTTCAATCTTTCCCAGCATCAGGGTCTTTTCTAATGAGTCGGTTCTTCACATCAGGTGGCCAAAGTATTGGAGCTTCAGCTTCAGCCTCAGTCCTTCGAATGAGTATTCAGTATTCAGGGTTGATTTCCTTTAGGTTTGACTAGTTTGATCTCCTTGCAGTCCAAGGGACTCTCAAGAGTCTTATCCAACACCACAGTTCAGAAGCATCAGTTCTTCAGTGCTCAGCCTTCTTTATGGTTCAACTCTCACATCCATACATGACTATGGGAAAAACCTTAGCTTTGACTAGACGGACCTTTGTTGGCAGTAACATCTCAGCTTTTTAATATGCTGTCTATGTTGGTTATAGCTTTTCTTCCAAGAAGCAAGCATCTTTAATTTCATGGCTGCAGTCAACATATGCAGTGATTTAGGAGCCCAAGAAAATAAAGCTTGTCACTGTTTCCAATGTTTCCCCATCTATTTGCCATGAAATGATGGGACCAGATGCCATTATCTTAGTTTTTTGAATGTTGAGTTTTAAGCCAACTTTTTCACTCTCCTCTTTCACTTTCATCAAGAGGCTCTTTAGTTCCTTTTGACTTTATGCCATAAGGGTGGTGTCATCTGCATAGCTGAGGTTATTCAATTCTTTAGTAAATTGTTTATTTCATCTCATTAGTTTCCCCCCCCCCCCCCAGGAGTGTTCTCTTGCTTTTTCAACTGAGAAAAGTTACTCTGTCTTCTCATTTTGCTTAACTTCCTCTGTTTTTATGAAATTCAGTGAAACATTTACCACTGGCAAGCTTGAAATAATGTGCAGATTTGGGAGTGTCCCTGTACAGTTCGTGTGGGTGCAGTGGCTTTGGGGGAAAAGCTGAGTTTGATTTGAATACAAGACAGATATTTCTTCAGAGTGTGCTGGCAAGTACCACCTGGTTAGGAGGTGGGGTTAGAGATGAAGGGGCTAGGGTCAGAGCCAGGTGAGAGCCAAGATATCCTCTCTGCTCAGTTGCTGTCACTACCCATTTTAAGGAAAGGGTGGGTCTCACATTGCTGGAGCAGAAGCCCTGAGGGTTGCGTTAGTTGGCTCCATTCCCTTGTAGTGTGTGCTCTTCTCCCTTCCAGCACTGGGCCCCTCAGCCTCAGTGGGAAGCAGTGCTGGAATAAGAGAGGCTGGGGATGTTTATTTGGCGATAGTCATTGTATTGGGTGTGGTGGTCTCGCTGCCATCAGAGACTTGTTCTGCTCATGATGTGCTGCCTGTGTAAGTGCCAATAACAGCTGCCCCCTCCCTGCTCAGAGGCCATTTGATTTTTCAGCTGCCGCAGCATTCCACACTGAGCTTTTCCCTCGGTCATGGCAGCCCTCCCTCCAGTGTGGAGCTGTGAGTGTTTGCTCAGCTCAGAGTGGGGCATGCACAAGGGCAGTCCAGGGAAACAAGTCAGCTAACTGAGTGGTATCAATTGGTCCTTTCCACCCTGCTTTGGGAGAAAGCAGGAAACTGTTCTAACCTGGGACAACTCCTTGAAGGGCATTAATTGCTACTTTGGGATTTATACTCCCAGTGGCCTCAAGTCAAGGAAGACAAAACACGGTATTCTTTTGTTTCCATAAGGGCTCTGTTTGTTCTAGGAAAAGGGGTCCATTCCCTGACACAGTATATGCTCCAACTGGTTCCTCCTTCCAGCTAAAATGAGATGTTTTTGGTAGACTCAGAATCCTTTCTTGTGTTGTAATGATAATCATAGTTATTTTCAGACTCTGCCTTCCTGTATTGATGTAGTAGATTAGAATACATGGTGTAGGCAGACATTTATGTTGGTGATTTCAAAGAGATAATTGGCCCACAGATAAAGAGGCATAGATTAGGCAGACAAATACAGGGAATCCTCCCTAATGTTGTATTTCAAAAATAGAAAGAGATATTTCATTCTACAGCCTATGAAAGCAACCTTTGATGAGGTCTTTATTTTCCTTTCCTACTGTAAGTAGAAATTTAATCCTAAATTTCCTACCAGTTTTCTACTTACATCTATTTTTGGTCTCATATCTTATTTTAACTTCTATAAAAAAGCTGAAGGATGGGTCATGCAGCAGATAAATATATCTCAGGGCTGCTGCTGTTTAAAATTAATGTATTATGTTATTCATGCAACTGTGTAAGGAAGAAGAAAATTATATCTACATCAGAAGAAGCAACAAAAGCATCTGGGTTTATATTTCTCATGATATACTGTCTCATTCTAAAGAAATTTTTTTAAATCTTGAAATTTTCCTATTACCCCTCAAATGGCAGTGATCTCTAAGTGATGTATCTTTGTAATTCACTCTTTGACCATTGCTATTTTTTGATTCAGCCACAGTTAACTTCATCATCCAGTGGACTCAACCACACCCTCTTTGACGAGGTCTGAACTGCAGCCTTGAGCAGGAAGTGCCTCTTTCCAAGCTTGTCCTTTCTTGGATACTGTTTAATAAATCTTATGTTTAATTACACAGTTTCTTTTAGGCAATGTGCTGATTATCCTCCATGGTTTCTGAGCTGTAGACAGAGTTTTAAAGCCTGAATCAGACTTACAAGTGTGAGGCTGTTTTTAACGTGCCTGCTGAAATTCAAATATCTGTCTACTGCTAACATCTTTTTCAGGAGTTGCATTTATAAAACACAAGCAATTAAAAGACCCCAAAAGAGGTAACTACATGTGGCTCTGATGTGATTTTTTTTTTTGCTCTTGCAGTATTTCTTTACATTTCTAGTGTATATATGATACTTGCCTCAGATAACAAGTAATGAATGACCACGAAAAAAATGAATGCAACCTCTGAAGGCTACTTTGTTCTACTGGGTTTTTCTAATTGGCCTCATCTGGAAGTAGTTCTCTTTGTGGTTGTCTTGGTGTTCTACCTGATGACATTGACAGGCAACCTGTTCATCATTATCTTGTCATACTTGGATTCCCATCTCCACACTCCCATGTACTTCTTCCTCTCAAACCTCTCTTTTCTGGATCTCTGCTACACCACCAGCTTCATCCCTCAGTTGCTGGTCAACCTCTGGGGTCCAGGAAAAACCATCTCTTACACTGGTTGCATGATTCAACTTTATTTTGTCCTCACACTGGGATGCACAGAATGTGTGCTACTGATGGTGATGTCCTATGACCGTTATGCAGCTGTGTGTAGACCCCTGCATTACACTGTCCTCATGCACCCTCGTTTCTGCCAACTGTTGGCCGTGGCTTGTTGGGTAAGTGGCTTTACCAACTCAGCACTTCATTCCTTCTTTACCTTTTGGGTACCCCTGTGTGGACATCACCAAGTGGACCATTTCTTCTGTGAAGTTCCAGCACTGCTTCGACTGTCATGTGTTGATACCCGTGTTAATGAGCTGTCCCTCATGGTCACGAGCTCCATTTTTGTCCTCATACCTCTCATCCTCATTCTCAGTTCCTATGGTGCCATTGCCTGGGCAGTGCTGAGGATGCAGTCAACAACAGGGCTCCAGAAAGTCTTTGGGACGTGTGGAGCCCATCTTATGGTCGTATCCCTCTTTTACATCCCAGTCATGTGCATATACCTCCAGCCACCATCAGGAAATTCTCAAGATCAAGGCAAGTTCATTGCCCTCTTTTATACTGTTGTCACTCCTAGCCTCAACCCTCTAATCTACACCCTCAGAAACAGAGATGTAAGAGGGGCCGTAAAGAGATTAATGGGGTGAGGATGTCTGTTATACTGGTGACATGAATGGTAAAATGGAATATCTCTTCACCAATGGTTTTTCCAGTCATCCACTCATCAGTCTTTCTTTCATTCACTCAATTAGCACTTAATGAGTGTGTACACTCACAAGGTCACAAAGTTCGTGGTAATAGATATGAATTAGACACAGTCTGTCTAAATACTAATCATTCCTTAGTGGTAATGACAGCCATGTAAAAATGGACCAAACATGAATATTTTTAGTGCACAAACCTAATAAAAGTTTAATTTTCTTAATTGACAATGAAGCATAGAATTTATTATAAAAATTGATAAAATTCAGGTAAAATTCCTTTAAAAAAACCTAGAATATGTTGTTTAATTTCTTGCTTTTTAGGCAGAATTTGTCACACAATTTGTCTTCCATCTTTGGTCTAATGAAAGACATTTTGAAACACTTTAAATATTTTCTCCAACATTGTTATTCTTTTTTTGAATGCTAGTTAATATTGAGAGGAGTTTTGGTCTGTATTCTATAATATCCCATTATCACTAGTAACAAAGTGACTTGCATGAGTTGTAACAAGAAGTGCTCTCAGTAATGCAACAGAAGTAAGCATTTCCTATTTCTCTTTTTTTCAAGTCAGTGAGAAGTGGAAAGGAAGTGGAAATAAGTTTAAAGCTGTGCTATACAGCTCATAAAGTAATGGTCATCATAGGCTATGTATTGTTAGGTGAAATAAGTGTTTGTAGCATCTGCATAACCCAAGAAGCAGTAAATAATATCTAAAGCGACCCAGTGCTAGGCTCTGAAAAATGTATTGATGAATCCAATGGATATTTGAAGGAATTACTTGAAAATATATGGGAAAAATTTTATGATAAAAGCTGTATGAAAATGGCAGTTTTTTTCTTTTCTAAGCTCCATCTGATTTGAATGTTTGTGGTTAGAAAATTCTTATGAAAATTAGCATGTATTTTTCAAATAAATAAATAAATGCACTTTTAATTAAAGTAATAGTGTTGTTTCCTATATTATTGATACCATCTCCATCTGAAATAAGTGAGCTAAAAAATGGAATAAGGAATAAAGTAAAATCTTGGCAACACCTGAGTTTTGTATGGTTCTTAAATGTCTGTTTTAGTTTTGCTGCTGCTAAGTCGCTTCAGTCATGTCCGACTCCGTGTGACCCCATAGACGGCAGCCCACCAGGCTCCCCCGTCCCTGGGATTCTCCAGGCAAGAACACTGGAGTGGGTTGCCATTTCGTTCTCCAATTCAGGAAAGTGAAAAGTGAAAGTGAAGTCACTCAGTCATGTCCGACTCTTCACGACCCCATGGACTGCAGCCCACCAGTCTCCTCCGTCCATGGGATTTTCCAGGTAAGAGTACTGGAATGGGTTACCATTGCCTTCTCCAAATGAAAGACTAGTTTTAGTTTTGGGGGCCTCTAAAGTTTAGTTTAGATATGATTGATTCAAGCCCTTTCCCCTAAATTATTAAAAAGAAAAACATCCCACATCTTCCTCTCAGTTTCTTGTGTGGCTCTCATGTACATTGATTCTGATGTCTTTGCCTCTATGTGTCTGAGTTTTTTCTCTAACTAGCCATAAACAATACTAGGGGGTATATACATTTGTCCTTAAGCTACTTTCCAAGAAATGAAGAACCAAGAATCACGTGTATAAAATAACTTTTAGTAAATCACTGGGGCCACACAAAAGAACTATCACAGAGCAAAAATCTTTTAAGAATTTAAAAGACATAGTTTAGTTCTTTGAACCACCTTGTACTTATGGAATTCTTATTGTTTGGTATACCTGATACGGTACCAGAGTATCTCACTATCTAACTTGAAAAAGCTTTGAAATTTCCCATTTCTTCTTTTCCTTTTATGCTTGAAAAACAAAGAAATATCTTTTTGTATGTGTAGACTATTTTTCTTGAAATGTATAAATTTAGTGTTTATGATTTTGAATCCTAGCCATGTTGCTGTAATATTTATTTATAATCTAAAATAAAGATTACTTTCAAAAAGCTATTATTTTTGTTGCTTGTATTTTCATACTTCTTACATGAAAATTTTTTTTATCACTGGCAGGATATATGTATGGGTTTTTTTTCCCCCCTCACTTTCTAGGTGAGAAAACTGAAGAGTAGATATCAGACTTACCTAAGCTTAAGCAACTTGTATAAGACAAATCAGGTAATGACAATAGGTTCTTACCTGAGTTCTCTTGCTATGGTCAACAACAGCTAGGAGATCTGAGACTCTATTGTTGCCAACCCTAAACCTCCAACCAATATTTGGTAAATTGACATTTACACAGCGCATGTGAATTTGGGTCACAGGCAACTTTACTGAAGAACTGACAATGAAAGCGTTTTCTCTGCTAAGAATGGAAGCTAAATGCGCTGAAGGATCATCTTCTTTTATCTTAGTGAAAGATTCCTCCTCTTCAGGACAATATCTCCCAATCTTTGCCCACTTCTTATACTGGTTCCAGTGCAGCATATTCCCTAAACACATGCTCAATGATTTGTTCTTAGTGTATCTCAGCAGTGCAGGATTATTGTCACAAATATGCCATCAGTTACAGAAACTAGCTCTAGCTTCCAGTTCAGATTCACTCATTCTCTACTATTTTATTAGCCTCATTGCCATACATTGTATTCTTTTTACAAATATGAAGCTGAAAGGTCACTGGTTATCATATGCTATGACAACATCAAGCGGTTTCAAGCATAATAAAGTTTCAAATACAAATACACCACATTTGAATTACAATTCAACAGCAATAAAACTTACAGAAAAGAAAATAGTACAGATTTAGACCGCCACCAGATTTCATAGTGTTAATGTTTTACCATGGGTGCTTTGCCATTCTGTCTATAATTATATAATGTTAATATGAATTTAAATATTTTTCTGAAATAGTGTTTATGCACACCCATCCCTAACTGTTCCTGAGAGTATTTCCTTAAGTGAAGATCTAATTCAGGATAACAAATTAGATTTAGGTGTTATGTCTCAGTGTCCTTTAATCTGAAACCGTTTTTCAGTTTTTCTTTGCCTTTAATAGCTAAATATTTCTGAAGAGTACAGGCCATTTATTTTATACAATGTTTTTCAATTTATATTTGCCTAGTGTGTTTGCAGAATTAGAATTTTCCTTTTTGACAATGAGACTCCACAAAACTGATATTGTGTCCACCCCAGCTGCATCTTATTAGAAGGAACCTGGTATTTACTTATTCTGTTACTGATGATATGAACTTTGAACACTTGGATAACATGGTGTCTTTTAGGCTTCTTTACTATAAAGTTACTATGTTTATTTGGTAATTCACAAGAACCTGGTGGGGAGAAGGTCGAAATTAGGTGGAATTCCAATTTCCTTTAATTTTCATCATTTACCAAAAACTAGTTAATCCATCTGTTCTCCCTTTTACTATACATTTATTATTTTGTTTTTTGTAGTGAGAATATTTAAGATATACTCTTTTAGTAAATTTGAAGTATTTAATACAGTAGGTGGCACTAGTGGTAAAGAACCTGCCTGGCAATGCAGGAGACT
Organism: Oryx dammah; assembly: GCF_014754425.2. Lineage (NCBI taxonomy): Eukaryota > Metazoa > Chordata > Mammalia > Artiodactyla > Bovidae > Oryx > Oryx dammah. The sequence continues at coordinate 22,279,425 of NW_024070195.1, forward strand.
TAAGAGACTAGTGTTTGATTAGTGGATGGAGAAGATCCCCTGGAGGAGGGCATGGTTCCCACTCCAGTTTTCTTGCCTGGAGAATTCCACGGACAGAGGAGCCTGGTGGGCTACAGTCCCTGGAGTCACAAAGACTGAAGCGACTTAACATGCACATATTGTTATAGTCACCATGTGTAAATTAAATCCCCAGAAAGTATTTTAGTGCTGAGAAGTATTTTAGTGTTGTACTCTTTAACCAACATTTTCTGTTTCTCCCAATCTCAGCCCCTAGTAACCGTCCTTTTACTAGCTATTTTTCTGTTTGCCTTTTCTTTTTTAAATTTCACATAAAAGTGAGAACATACAGTACTTGTGTTTGTCTTTCTAATTTATTTTACTTAGCATAACGCCCTCAAGTTTCGTCTATATTTTTGCACAAGGCAAGATTTTCTTCTTTCTCAAGGTTGAAGGATATTTCACTGTATGTAAAATATTATTTATCCATTCATCTTTTGATAGATTCTTAGGTTGTTTCCATGTCTTAACTATTGTGAATAAAGCTGCTCTCTCTGTTTTTCTGTGCTAATCTTGCTAAAGGTTTCTCAGGTTTATCTTTCAAATAAACCAACTCTTAGTTTTGTTGGTCTTTCCTATTGCTTTTCTTGTATCTCTATTATTTATTTCTGCTCTTTGTTATTTTCTTTCTTGTTTCTAACTTTAGGCTTAGTTTATTTCTTTTTCTAGTTACTTGAGATAAAGATAGATTGCTTTTTGTAATTTTTTTCTTTTTATCTTTATAAACTGGCCTATTAGAATTGCTTTTACTGCATCTTGCAAGTTTTGGTATTTTGTATTTCCATCTTCATTTGTCTTAAGATATTTTTTGATTTCCTCCCCTCTTTTTTTGACCAATGGTTGTTCAGGAGTGTGTTGTTTAGTTTCCATTTGCTTGTAATTTTCCAATTGTCATCCTGTAATTGACATCTAATTTCTTATGTTTCTGGTAAGAAAAGATACATGATATGGTCGTGGGAGCTGGATGAACTTGATGCCATGGGTGTTGGTTGGTGACCTGCTTGATTGGGAGCCTGGGTTCACAGGACCTCTTTAGGATCTTGGAGCAAATGAAGCTTCCTCTAGCCAAGGGAAACTTCTGGGGCCACTGAGCTACTTGTGACTACTGAAGGCGACTGGCACTCAGGTGGTCAGGAAGCTTAGGTTTGCAGGGCCCTCTGAGAGCCTGAAGCCATCACCTACTGGTCTTATTATCAAGCATCCTTTATTAATTCTTCCAAGAAACAGTGATTGTTATTTTGCACAAAATGGTGATTTTTAAAGTTCATTTATTCTTGCGCAGAAAAGGGAACATTTGTGTACTGTTGCAGAGATTGTAAATTGATGCAGTCACTATGGAAAACAGAATGTGGAGTTTCCTCACAAAATTAAAAATAGAAGTACCATCAGTTTAGTTCAGTTCAGTCCCTCAGTCGTGTCTGACTCTTTGAAACCCCATGGATTGCAGCACAACAGGCATCCTTGTCCATCATCACCCCCGGAGCTTGCTCAAACGCATGTCCATCGAGTTGATGATGCCATCCAACCATCTCATCCTCTGTCATCCCCTTCTCCTCCTGCCTTCAATCTTTCCCAACATCGGGGTCTTTTCCAATGAGTCAGTTCTTCAAATCAGGTGGCCAAAGTATTGGAGCCTCAGCTTCAGCCTCAGTCCTTTGAATGAGTATTCAGTATTTAGGGTTGATTTCTTTTAGATTTGACTAGTTTGATCTCCTTGCAGTCCAAGGGACTCTCAAGAGTCTTCTCCAACACCACGGTTCAGAAGCATCAGTTCTTCAGTGCTCAGCCTTCTTTATGGTTCAACTCTCACATCCACACATGACTACTGGAAAAACCATAACCTTTGACTAGACGGATCTTTGCTGGCAGAGAACTGCCATATGATCCAGCAATTTCTATTTTGGGTATTTATCAGAAGAAGACAAAACCACTAATTTGAAACAATATAGAGACATCAAAGTTCATTGTGGCATTACTAATAGCCAAGATATGGAATCAATCTAAGTGTTCATCAATAGAGGAATAAAGAAGACACACACACACACACACACAGATACATATATATATATATATATATATATGTCTTCCCAGGTGGATCAGTGGTAAAAATCCACCTGCCAGTGCAAGAGATGGAAGAGATGTGAGTTTGATCCCTGGATTGAGAAGATCTCCTGGAGTAGGACATGGAAACTCACTCCAGTATTTCTTGCCTGGAAAATTACATAGACAGAGGAACCTGGGGGGCTACAGTCCATGGGATCACAAAGAGTCAGAAAAGACTGAGTGACTGAGCATGCACACATGCTCAGTAATGGAATATTACTCAACCATAAAGAAGTATGAAATCTGCCATTTACTTAAACATGAATAGATCTACATGATATTATGCTAAGTGACATAATAAAGAGAAAGATAAATACCATATAATCTCAGTTATGTATAGAATATAAAAAATAAAGCAAGCAAGCAAATAAAACAAAACAAACATACTCATAGATACAGAGAACAAGTACATGGTTTCCAGAGAGGGTGTAAAATATGAAATGGGATTAGAACATACAAATTTTCATTGAGAAAATAAGTAAGTCTTGGGAATGTAGTATACAGCATAAGGAATATTGTCAGTTCCCCATAATATTGCATGGGGACAGATGGTTACTAGACTTATTGTGGTGATCATTTCATGGTGCCTGCAAATGCCAAGTCACTACATAGTACACCTGAAATGAACATAATTGTTCAGCTGCTCAGTTGTATCCATCTGTTTGTGATCCCATGGATTGCAGCATGCCAAGCTTCCCTGTTTCTCACTGTTCCCTGGAGTCTGCTCAGACTCATGTCTATATCAACTATATTTCAATAAAAAGAAAAAGTTACATCATTTCTTGTACACTTATTACTTAACTTGGTATGTAAATAATGCCTTATTGTTCTCTTTTCTCGAATTGTTCACATCCCAGTCCCTGGAACCCATGATTATACATTGTCTTTCATAGTATAAGAACTTTTACAGATAAAAATAAATTAAGGAAATTGAGATGGGGAGATTAACCTGAGTTACCCAAGTGGCCCCACATAATCACAAAGATTCTTATAAGAGGAGGCAGGAGGTAGGGAGGAGACAGGATACTATGCTTCTGACTTTGAAGATGGAGAAAAGGATTATAGGTGGCCTCTAGAAGTTGGAAAAGACCAGTAAATAGATTCTCTTCTATTGTCTGCAGAAGGACATAGCCCTGTTGACCTATTTTAGTCTCCTCATCTCCAGAACTCTAAGGTACTAAGCATTTGTGTTATTTTAAGCCATTAAGTATATGGCAATATGTCATAGCAATGATGGGAAACTAGCACAGTTGTCATTCTATTGGAAGGAAAATTTTTTTGTACCATATATGTTTATATATATTGTATCATATATCATTTTTAATAAGATGATCTTGACTAATCTCAGATTTTCCTTTGGGATAGAAAGACTAATTTACCTGTTTTGTTCATATGACCACTCCTGTTACCAAAGAGGTGAAGTTTCCTAATGAGCAGTTCACCAGAAATGCATGGAGTGGATCAAATCAAGAGTAAAGAGTCTCTTGATGAAGGTGAAAGAAGAGAGTGAAAAAGCTGGCTTAAAACTCAACATTCAGAACACAAAGATCATGACATCTGGTCACATCAGTTCATGGCCAATAGATGAGGAAACAAAGGAAACAGTGAGAGACTTAATTTTCTTGGACTCCAAAATCACTGCAGGTGGTGACTGCAGCCATGAAATTAAAAGATGCTTGCTCCTTGGAAGAAAAGCTATGACAAACCAAGACAGCATATGAAAAAGCAGAAACATTACTTTGCCAAAAAAGGTCCATATAGTCAAAGCTATGGTTTTTCCAATAGTCATGTAAGGATGTGATATTTGGACCATAAAGAAGGCTGAGCTTGTAAGAATTGATGCTTTTGAACTGTGGCGTTGGAGAAGACTCTTGAGAATCCCTTGGCTAGCAAGATCATACAAGTCAATCCTAAAGTAAATCAACCCTGAATACTCAATGGAAGGACTGATGCTGAAGCTGAAGCTCCAATACTTTGGCCACTTGATGTGAAGAACCAACTCATCGGCAAAGACCCTGATGCTGGGAAAGATTGAAGGCAGGAGGAGAAGGGTACAACAGAGGACAAATGGTTGTATGGTATCAGTGACTCACTGGACTCGAGTGTGTACAAGCTCCAGGAGATGGTGATGGACAGGGAAGCCTGGTGTGCTGCAGTCCATGGGGTTGCAAAGAGTCAGACACGACTGAACAATTGAACAACAACAACAAAGATGAAATCTAGTCATGGTACTACTGTTGACATTTATTAGTTATTCTTTTCCTTCTTCTGAGAAATAGAGTTTTTATATTGTGTTTGAGAATGAGGCAACACTGGTATGGATTTGGGGAGTCATTCATGGCAGGACTGTAAATCCTTGAAATTGAAGACTTTCCAAGTTAACTTGATTCTTTAAGACTTCTTAAATTTGAAGTTTAGGCTGATAAGTTAACAACAACTTGAATTCAACTCTGCATGACTACACTTGGGATCTAACTAAAAATGAAACAGGTACTAAGCATTTGTGTTATTTTAAGCCATTAAGTATATGGCAATATGTCATAGCAATGATGGGAAACTAGCACTGATTACTAATTACAGTTTACTGATTACTTCAGTAAACTGGTTACTGAAGGTGGGAAAATGATTTTTTTTTAATATTAGGCCCTGTGTGTTCGGAAAGATAAGCTTAGTTTAAGAGAACATTGACTAGTAATGTGGACATGTAAGTTTGTAATCTCCAAGCTTCTTAAACAGTGATCCTTGTACTGTACATGTGTGAAAAGGCCTTTATCCTCTCAGACTTTGTAGTTACTAATTAGGGCCTAGGAAGGACAGAATCACTGTAGTCAGTGTCTTTTGGAAAAGACTAGACTTGTACATTTCCACCTTATGTTGGCATTGGTGGAAACCAATAACATGAAGATACTTGGTAATGTTTGTTAATCCTCCCCCACTGCTACCCTACTGATGGTTTCTCCTGGTTGCGAGGTGCTGATTTGTCTTCCAAGCAGGGCCTTCTTGATGTTCTTTGCAATTTGTTGTATAATAGAAAAGTACTGGAAGCTTGAGGCAGACCTGTTGCTGTGGCAAACATGCTTAGTGCTACAGATTTCTACTTATGCAAGTCCTGGAGAAGCTGAGGCCCACTATGTCAGTGTTTCTAGAAGGCAGGACACTCACACAGGATCAGAAGGCTTCACCTAAGAGTTGGTGTTAAGTCTAGGTTTATTTGGGCTTCCCAGGTGGTGCTAATGGTAAGGAACTTGCCTGCCAATGCAAGATATGTAAGATGTGGGTTCAGTCCCTGGATTGGAAAGATCCCCTGGAGGAGGGCCTGGCAACCCAGGAGGGCACGGTAACCCACTCCAGTGTTCTTACTTGGTGAATTCCATGGACAGAGGAGTGAGGAGCCTGGTGGGCTACTGTCCATAGGGTTGCAAAGACTCAGAAACGACTGAAGCAACTTAGCACGCATGCACTAGCTTTATTTGTCTATGTATTTTTATTAAAATTTCACTCTTTGAAAATAAGAAAAAAAGTTTATCATAAGATTTTCTCCAGTTAAAGCAAATATAAAGTTGCTGATAAATTAGACTGATTAAAAATAATATAAAGGCCTAACTTAATGGAATCTATTCTTGAGAAAAAGACATCAAGTGCTTTAAGTCTAAAGGAACTTTGAGTTTAAAATATAAAGTTGATTATACAGAGTGAAGTAAGCCAGAAAGAAAAACACCAATACAGTATACTAACACATATATATGGAATTTAGAAAGATGGCAATGATGACCCTGTATGCAAGACAGCAAAAGAGACACAGATGTGTAGAGCGGACTTTTGGACTCAGGAAGAGGGAGAGGGTGGGATGATTTGGGAGAATGGCATTGAAACATGTATACTATCATGTAAGAAACGAATTGCCAGTCTATGTCCAATGCAGGATACAGGATGCTTGGGGCTGGTGCACGGGGATGACCCAGAGAGATGTTATGGGGAGGGAGGAGGGAGGGGGGTTCATGTTTGGGAACCGTGGTGGATTCATGTCAATGTATGGCAAAACCAATACAGTATTGTAAAGTAAAATAAAGTAAAAATAAAAATTAAAAAAAAGAGAGAGCAAAAAATAAAATATAAACTTAAAAAGAGTGGAGAGGAAGGACTTTTTTTTCACATTTACATGTATCTATTATTTTTCAAATTCTCTTCACATTTAGGTTATTACAGAGTATTGAACACAGTTCCCTACACTATACAGTAGGTCCTCATTGGTTATATATTTTAAATAAAGCAGTGTGTACATGCCAATCCCAAACTCTACCCCCCGACCCCGGCCCTTCTCCCTTAGTAACCACAAGTTTATTCTCTAAGTCTGCGAGTCTTTCTGTTTTGTAAATAGGTTAGTTTGTATCATTCTTTTATTTATTTATTTTTTAAAATATAAATTTAATTATTTTAATTGGAGGTTAATTACTTTACAATATTGTATCGGTTTTGCCATACATCAACATGAATCTGCCACAGGTATACACGTGTTCCCCATCCTGAACCCCTCTCCCTCTTCCCTCACCATACCATCCCTCTGGGTCGTCTCAGTGCACCAGCCCCAAGCATCCAGTATCATGCATCGAACCTGGACTGGCGATTCATTTCATATATGATATTATACATGTTTCAATGCCATTCTCCCAAATCATCCCACCCTCTTCCTCTGCCACAGAGTCCAAAAGACTGTTCTACATCTGTGTCTCTTTTGCTGTCTCGCATACAGGGTTATCATTACCATCTTTCTAAATTGCATATATATGTGTTAGTATACTGTATTGGTGTTTTTCTTTCTGGTTTACTTCACTCTGTATAATAGGCTCCAGTTTCATCCACCTCATTAGAACTGATTCAAATGTATTCGTTTTAATGGCTGAGTAATACTCCATTGTGTATATGTACCACAGCTTTCTTATCCATTCATCTGCTGATGGACATCTAGGTTGTTTCCATGTCCTGGCTATTATAAACAGTGCTGCGATGAATATTGGGGTACATGTGTCTCTTTCACTTCTGGTTTCCTCTGTGTGTATGCCCAGCAGTGGGATTGCTGGGTCATAAGGCAGTTCTATTTCCAGTTTTTTAAGGAATCTCCACACTGTTCTCCATAGTGGCTATACTAGTTTGCATTCCCACCAACAGTGTAAGAGGTCTCCCTTTTCTCCACACCCTCTCCAGCATTTATTGCTTGTAGACTTTTGGATCACAGCCATTCTGACTGGCGTGAAATGGTACCTCACTGTGGTTTTGATTTGCATTTCTCTGATAATGAGTGATGTTGAGCATCTTTTCATGTGTTTGTTAGCCATCTGTATGTCTTCTTTGGAAAAATGTCTATTTAGTTTTTTGGCCCATTTCTTGATTGGGTCGTTTATTTTTCTGGAATTGAGCTGCAGGAGTTGCCTGTATATTTTTGAGATTAGTTGTTTGTCAGTTGCTTCATTTGCTATTATTTTCTCCCATTCTGAAGGCTGTCTTTTCACCTTGCTTATATTTTCCTTCGTTGTGCAGAAGCTTTTAATTTTAATTAGGTCCCATTTGTTTATTTTTGCTTTTATTTCCAGTATTCTGAGAGGTGGGTCATAGATGATACTGCTGTGATGTATGTCAGAGAGTGTTTATGTTCTCCTCTAGGAGTTTTATAGTTTCTGGTCTTATGTTTAGATCTTTAATCCATTTTGGGTTTATTGTTGTGTATGATGTTAGAAAGTGTTCTAGTTTCATTCTTTTACAAGTGGTTGACCAGTTTTCCCAGCACCACTTGTTAAAGAGATTGTCTTTAATCCACTGTATATTCTTGCCTCCTTTGTTGAAGATAAGGTGTCCATAGGTGTGTGGATTTATCTCTGGGCTTTCTATTTTGTTACATTGATTTATATTTCTGTCTTTGTGCCAGTACCATACTGTCTTGATGACTGTAGCTTTGTAGTAGAGCCTGAAGTCAGGCAAGTTGATTCCTCCAGTTCCATTCTTCTTTCTCAAGATTGCTTTGGCTATTCAAGATTTTTTGTATTTCCATACAAATTGTGAAATTATTTGTTCTAGTTCTGTGAAAAATGCCGTTGGCAGCTTGATAGGGATTGCATTGAATCTATAAATTGCTTTGGGTAGTATACCCCTTTTCACTATATTGATTCTTCCAATCCATGAACATGGTATATTTTTCCATCTATTAGTGTCCTCTTTGATTTCTTTCACCAGTGTTTTATAGTTTTCTATATATAGGTCTTTAGTTTCTTTAGGTAGATATAGTCCTAAGTATTTTACTCTTTTTGTTGCAATGGTGAGTGGGATTTTTTCCTTAATTTCTCTATTTTCTCATTATTAGTGTATAGGAATGCAAGGGATTTCTGTGTGTTGATTTTATATCCTGCAACTTTACTATATTCATTGATTAGCTCTAGTAATTTTCTGGTGGAGTCTTTAGGGTGTTTGTATGTAGAGGATCATGTCATCTGCAAACAGTGAGAATTTTACTTCTTTTCCAATTTATATTTCTTTTATTTCTTTTTCTGCTTTGATTGCTGTGGCCAAAACTCCCAAAACTATGTTGAATAGTAATGGTGAAAGTGGGCACCCTTGTCTTGTTCCTGACTTTAGGGGAAATGCTTTAGATTCCACATGTAAGTGATATCATATATTAGTCTTGTCTGTCTGACTTACCTCACTTAGTATGATAATCCCCAGATCCATCCATGTCACTGCAAGTGCCATTATTTCATTCTTTTTGATGACTGAGTAATATTCCACTGTCTATATCTATCTATCTATCTATTAGTCAGTCAGTTCAGTTGCTCAGTCATGTCCGACTCTTTGTGACCCCATGAATCACAGCACACCAAGCCTCCCTCTCCATCAACCAACTCCTGGAGTTCACTCAGACTCACATCCATCGAATCAGTGATACCATCCAGCCATCTCATCCTCTGTCGTCCCCTTTTCCTCCTGCCCCCAATCCCTCCCAGCATCAGAGTCTTTTCCAATGAGTCAACTCTTCTCATGAGGTGGCCAAAGTACTGGATCTTCAGCTTCAGCATCATTCCCTCCAAAGAAATCCCAGGGCTGATCTCCTTCAGAATGGACTGGTTGGATCTCCTTGCAGTCCAAGGGACTCTCAAGAGTCTTCTCCAGCACCACAGTTCAAAAGCATCAATTCTTCAGTGCTCAGCTTTCTTCAGAGTCCAACTCTCACATCCATACATGACCACTGGAAAAACCATAGCCTTGACTAGATGGACCTTTGTAGTATACACATGTATTCCATTGTATATATATGTATGCATATACCACAATGTTCCATTGTATATATGTATGTATAAGTATATATACTTATGAAAGTACATATACAATGAAATATGTATACTACATCTTGTTTATCCTTTCATCTGTCAATGGATGTTTCTGTTGGTTTGATATTTTGTTTGCTTCCATGTCCTGGTTATTTAAAGAGTTTCACTGAACATTGGGGTGCATGTATATTTTCAAACCAAGTTTTCTCTTGATATATGTCCTGGAATGGCATTGCTGCTCCTGCTGCTGCTGCCGCTTCAGTCATGTCTTACTCTGTGCGACCCCACAGAACCCGTGCTGCCGCCCACCAGGCTCCTCCATCCCTGGGATTCTCCAGGCAAGAATACTGAAGTGGATTACCATTCCCTTCTCCAGAGGAATGAGTACCAATAATTGTTCTTGTGTATATGGAATGTATTAGATAGAAAATAATCAGAATTAAGATATTTATTAATTTGTAAATAAATAACACAAGAAGGCTACACTAAGAGGTATATTGATGTACCTTGCCAGCAATCAGAATAAGTTAATAGCCCTATTAATGTGACCTTTCTGGTATGCCTTTTCTATTTAGACTCATTCAGTAAACTTGGATTCAGTCAGTAGTTTGCACTATCTCTTTTTGTGCTATAAATTGTCTTGCATAACTACTTCATTTAAACAGGGCAATTGATTTTTCTTGTTAAAATTTAATTATCTATGTTGTAGGAATTTTTCTTTATTGAGTGGGATTATTTTATTTTTATGTAAGAGTTTGGACAGTTATCAGTGATTTACTTAATTTTATGTAGCTACAAAGACAGCCTTTGTGTCCAGGAGAAAAATCTTTTTTCCAATTTAGGATCAGAGACATTGGTTTAGGGGCAACAGACTACATTTGTAGGGTTGCAAAGCACAGTTTTCATTTTCTCTGTTTCATTAAATCCTCAAAGCCATCCTGGGAAATGTCACACAAAATTTCTTAGGGATAAGATGTCACTATGGCCCTTTGATTCCACACTACACCTAGGTCAGTTGTGTGTAATACAAAAATAAAACAATAATTCCAACTAATTCTGAATGACCCTGGTGTGCCAAACACTACAGGAAGCATTTTACATCCATTAAATCATTTAGTACTGATCCCCAAATCCTTTGATAAAGGAAACTTTAGTATTCCTATCTTAAGATATTGTTAATAATTCATCCCAATTGTATGCTAATAACTAGGAAATTTCTTAAGGATCAAAAATCAATACATTTCTTCAATGAAGAAGAGAGATAATGAGAGTATATACTCAGATTTCTACATTCCAAAAATGTATATTTAAGTGCTATAATTCTATCCTGGATCTCTAATGTTTTCCATATGAATCTCATGATATTTCATTACTTCTAACTCTTGCATACCATGGCATTTTAATCCAATTTTTGATCTACTTCCAGTGATTTCCCATCACTGTTTAACCATAGTAATTTAGTTGCTAAGTCATGTCTGACTCTTTCAACCCCATGGACTGTATCTGCCAGGCTCTTCTGTCCATGGGATTCTCCTGGCAAGAATACTGGAGTGGATTGCCATTTCCTTCTCCAGGGGATCTTCCTGATCCAGGGATTGAGCCCAGGTCTCCTGCATTATAGGCAGATTCTTTACCAACTGAGCTACAAAGAAAACCCATAGGCTTATGGTTTAGCCATACAGGGATCTATTGATCTGTGAAGGTTTAAAGTTCTTTGTCTCTCCACTAAATTATCATTCTAGCGTATCTTTTTACATATAATTTTCTTTACACAGTATTTTCTTTATATTTGAAGTGATTTAAAAGTTATGTGAGAGAAAATATTATTTTTTATTTAAAAATATTTTTATACATTTTGAAATGATCACAGTAAATCTAATTACCATTGGTTATTATACAAAGTTACAATTTTTCTTTGTGATGAGATCTTTTAAGATTTATTTTCTAAGTGATTAAGAAATTGCTAAGAACGAAAATATTTTTATCAGTCTTCAAAACATCTCGATGAAACATGTGGACAAGTCGATCTATCAGATTTTTATTATTAAAAATGTTCATAGGATTGTATGAAGGTTACACACTTAATTCAGGTATTTAATATCTGTCAGACATAGTGTTTTACTAAAATTTACGGAAAAGGTCGGTTCAGCTGAGAAACAGTTGATTACAAAGAAAAATCTCGTTTCTTAGTTGAAATCATATGATATGTGTCTTTGTGTGACTTATTTCCTTAGCATAATACCCTCAAGGTCCATCCGTGTTGTTGCAAATGACAAAATTTCATTCTTTTCTTATAGCTGAGTACTTTACATTACTTTACAATGTTTAAAGACGGTTCCCAGAAGTGAAATACTTTCCAATTTTCCTATGAATATTTGGCACTATGATGTACACACATTCCAACCTTCTCTAAGAATGGATAGCTTTTAAAGCAAAAGTCTTTTTACTTACCCTTATTTTAGATAAACATCACTTAAGAAAAAGGAACTGTGAAGGAACATACTTGAATTTTTCAAATTTTCAGAAAAGGACAAAGAAACTGCAGTTTGCAGATGAGTACTTAAGAAATATCTTCAGAAATGTGAGTTTTTTATTTGATATAATGCTGTCAGAAAGAAAAGCCCAGATTCAAAAGACCTTAGTAGATATTAATAATATCAACGGTGCTTTGTGGTGTGCAATTTTTTTTTTAATGTTCCTGAGCCCCGTGGACATTATTTTCAACAACCCATTTATGGTTATCCCCGATGAGCTAGCAAAGTTCCATGGGACAGAGTTCTCCATGGGAATGTTCCTTATGTATAATTAGTTACCTACTGAATTGAAGTTGGTATCATCTCCTCTATTGCTAGATTTGTTTTAAAATAGACTCATTTGGGTTTTCAACACACTGGAAACTAATTTTATTTTATTCATTATTTTCCATTGTAGTGTGTCTTTTTAAAAAATTAATTAATTTATTCATTTTACTTTACAATATTGTATTGGTTTTTCCATACATTAACTTGCTTTTACATTATATGACATAATGATTTGATACTTGTATACATTTTGAAATGATCACAGTAAATCTAATTACCATTGGTTATT